>NC_064860.1:89959731-90149996 GCF_024139225.1 Suncus etruscus | reverse complement strand
TTGATGAGAAGCCTCCAATGAGACTACAGCAAGTAAAAAAGTGCAGCTCTAATAAGGAAAAGATGACTACAACTGCGACTTTTTCATGTGCTGACTGTTGAACTCCATACTCATCATGCTTTCGGCATTCTAAGTTTGTTTCAAATTTAAGTATTTGAAGCTACAGTGGAAGCTGTTCTTTCCTTGCCTCTAAAAACATTATTATTAACATATAAATGATGTTTTTCTGTGGGATAAAACTAGGGCAACTTTGCCAGAATCATTCCATTTGTATCTAATCTGTATGTTGTTAACTCTTAAAAAAATTGGAAGTATAATATATTGGTAAGATTTGTATATTCAAATGTTATCTATTATATCTTGGGAAATAGTACTTATTTTGTACAAATTGTGAGTTAGTGGGATTAAAAAATTAAATAAAAGTTTTGATTTTTCTCAGTATTTATTTAACCACTTTTGGGTTAACATACAAAAACTATTTTTTTTTTTAACTTGATTGGTTGGTTTTTGGGTCACAACCCGAGGCGCTCAGGGGTTGCTTCTGGCTCTGCACTCAGAAATTGCCCGTGGCAGGCTGGGAGCCCATATGAGATGCCAGGAATCAAAAGAGGTCCCTCCCAGGTTGGCCACATGCGAGGCAAATACCCTACCTCTGTGCTATCTCTTCGGAACCTGTATTCTGTTTTTAATTTATTTCCCTTCCCACCAGTATCAAGATGAAAATTATTTAACTCAGTGAGTCATAAGTGTGTGTGTGCTTTGCATATAGGAGTTCCTGTGTTTAATCTCTGAGTATAGTTATGGGGGGTCAGGGGAAAATATAGAAATGAAAGCTCTATTCACATACTAATGCTTCCAGATTTCCTTAAGTTTTTCCTAAATCTTTATAATGTTTTAATTACCTTTTTCCTCACTCCTCAACCCAATATCACCCAACCATGTGTGCAGAATAGTATTATATGAGTTAAACAGTTGGAGGTATTACTCTATCAGTTCTGCAAAAAGACCTTGAGATGATATCTTGATGATTGAGAGGAACTAAGAATAAAGGTACTTAGCATATGAGTGGTTTTGTGTGTAACTGTTGATAGAGGATATTTAAAAATAATCCAAGGGCCCGGAGAGATAGCACAGTTGCGTTTGCCTTGCAAGCAGCCAATCCAGGACCAAAGGTGGTTGGTTCAAATCCCGGTGTCCCATAAGGTCCCCCATGCCTGCCAGGAGCTATTTCTGAGCAGATAGCCAGGAGTCACACCTGAGCACCGCCGGGTGTGGCCCAAAAACAAACAAAAAAATAATCCAGTAACTTCCCTTCCACTCCTAAGGGACACAGAAGATTCCAAGTGCTGAGTAACTGCTCTTAAATTAGACAACCTGCTAAAGGGCCAAACTGTGCAGTGGGAAGAGTATTTGTCTTGCACGTAGCTGACCGGGTTCTATTCCTAACATCCTCTACGGTCCCCCAAGCCTGCCAGGAGTAATTTCTGAGTGCAGAGCCAGTAGTAACCCCTGACCACTGCCAGGTATGACCCTAAACCTAAAAAGAACCTACCAGGACTTTGCTGACATCTTAAAGAACTTGTGAACTTACTGTCAGAAGTGACTCACCTAGAAGTGCCGCCAAGTCCAATGGCCCCTAGGAAGCAGAAGTGGGGAGCAGAAAAGAGATGAGACTACTTTTAATACTAATTCCCTAAATTGAAATTAATTTACTCATGAGTGGCTCAGGTAACTTTCTACACTTGCTAGAATGGAACTGGATAAAAATTGAAGTCTGATTGCCAACCTTAACTAAGAAGTCTGACTTTTCATGAGGTATAGTACAAATGAAATGTGTTGGTTATATCATTGATAGAATTCTTGGCCAAAAGACTTACCTTTATCATAAATAATCAATCCTGATTATGCTGTCTCAGCATAAGTAAACTTGCATTCTTTGGGGGTGACAGTTATTCAGACATATTCACGTATAAAAGTGCATCTATATTTTACCATATGTAAGCATGAGTTCAGAGTTAAAGTACAGAGAGTAGGGCATTTGGGTTGCATATATTAAACCTGAGTTTCATTCGTGGCACCCCTTGGGTCCCCTGAGCATTAACAGGATTGAAGGATTATATTGAGTTATAGTTCTAAATTAGAAGGAAGTATTTTGTGTGTGTGTGTGTTTTTTTTTTTTTTTTTTTTTTTGGTTTTTGGGCCACACCCAGTAACGCTCAGGGGTTACTCCTGGCTATGTGCTCAGAAGTTGCTCCTGGCTTGGGGGACCATATGGGACACCGGGGGATCGAACCGCGGTCCCTCCTACGTTAGCGCTTGCAAGGCAGACACCTTACCTCTAGCGCCACCTTCCCGGCCCCAGTGTTTTTTAATGATTCGGAGAGTAGTATAGACGCCAAGTAAACTCAACAACCAAAACAACACAGAAGGCTTAGCCAGCAGTGAACTCTCAATGACTTTAAAACCCAATGTAGGGGCTGGAGAAATAGCATGGAGGTAAGGTGTTTGCCTTGCATGCAGAAGGATGGTGGCTTGAATCCTGGCATCCCATATGGTCCCCCAAGCCTGCCATGTTACTAAACTATGTTTTGATAATCACATTTGCCATTTTGTTGTAACAAACAATATCAAACAAATTATTTTGTACCTGCCAAGGGGACAGGCCAGGGGTGGGTTGGAAACTGAGGGAAGGCGGAGGAAAGGAATATCACACTGCTGATGAAACTGATGTTAGTTTTTTTAGGGCCCAGAGAGAGCACAGCAGTAGGGTGTTTTGCCTTGCATGTGGCCAATCCAGGACTGATGGTGGTTTGATTCCTTCCATCCCATATGGTCCCCAAGCCTGCCAGGAGCAATTTCTGAGAACAGAGCCAGGAGTAACTCCTGAATGCCACCGGGTGTGGCCCAAAACCCAAAATAAAATAGTTTTTTAAAGTAACAAAACAAAAAAGTAAATAATTGAGGGATTTTTAGTATTGATTAGAGCTAGCAAGTACATTGTTATGAGATTTTATATATTGCATAATTTATACTTTATAAAATGTATATTATATAATTCCTATATGTATATTTACATATATAATCTAAATAATGTTTGATTTGGGGGGGGGTTGTTTTGGTTTTTGGGTGATACCCGGCAGTGCTCAGGGGTTACTCCTGGCTCTATGCTCAGAAATGGCTCCTGGCAGGCTCGGGGGACCATATGGGATGCGGGGATTGGAACCACCATCCTTGTGCATGCAAGGCAAATGCCCTACCTCCATGCTATCTCTCTGGCCCCAGTGTTTGATTTTTGGACATGGTACGAGGTGTGGGCCACATTCAGTGGTGCTGAGGGGCTACTCTTAGCACTATGTAGGGATCATTCCTAACAGAGCTGGTGACAACATGCGCTGGAGTCAAACTAGAGTTGGTTACATGCAAAGTAAGTACTCTGCATTAACTCGGGCTTCACATTATTTATTATGTTACAAAAATGAATCTATACATGTTATACATGTATACACATGTTATGAGTTATATGCTCACGTTATATGCACATGAGTCATCAGTCTTTACCCTAAATTGGTATGGCATGTCAGGCTTCACCCTTCCCAGTATGGCTTCCTCTTTTACATATCAAAAACCTACCTGGGTGGAAAAAACTTCTAGATACTCTTGGCTGTCTCTCTCTCTATCTGTCTCTTCCTCTCTTTCTCTCCCCACCCCCTGCCCCATTTGTATTCCTTCTTGCAGTGGCCCTGTTCCAGACTCCTTGCCCTTTTTCTCAAGAATGAACTTGAGGATTTATCCACACTTTCACACACATGATACATGGTTCTTTTTTTAAGTATTTGGGATGTAATTAAACAGTAAAATCATTTGCTGTTTATGTTTGATGCCCTGGGTTTGCTATGGAGCAAAAAAAAAAAAAAAAAGCAAAAAAAAAAAAAAAAAACTCCTTTAAATAGATTAGATCCTAACATTCTTCTCAAACCCTCCCATAGATAAGGAAAAGCCAGAGTCCATAAAAGGACTTCCTAAAATATTTCCAATCCCTTTGATTATGCTTAACATGATTGCATCTAAGGACTGTTTGTAGGTATTTGAAATTTAAGGGATTGTTTGGGGGCAGTGCTCAGGCTTATTCTTGGCACTGGGTAGGCTTGATGGTCCATGGGGGATACTGAGGATTGAACCCCAGTTGACTGTGTGCAATACAAAATGCTTTACCTGAGGCTGGCGAGGTGGCGGCTAGAGGTAAGTTATCTGCCTTGCAAGCGCTAGCCAAGGAAAGATCGAGACCGGGACCACAGTTCAATCCCCCAGCGTCCCAGATGGTCCCCCCAAGCCAGGGGTAATTTCTGAGCACTTAGCCAGGAGTAACCCCTGAGCATCAAATGGGTGTGGCCCGAAAAAACAAAAACAAAAACAAAAAAATAAAAAATAAAAATGTCTGGTGGATATCAAAGGATAAATGATTTCCACTACAAAAGTTTTACCAAGATTACTATATACAGAACTCAAGAGTTTGAAATTGGGGAAACCCTGTTTCTGCCATGACAGTTAATAAAAGTGATGACCCCAATATATCAGCAAGATTTATAGCAATGAGGAGAGTTATAAAAGAGGGTTTCAGAGACTGCCTAAGTTTTCCTCCGTGTTACAGAATTCACACAGCTTAAGGCTGTAGAAAACAAAAGGTCAGAACTCTCAACACCCTTCTTTCCGACAAAACCCAGATTAAATCTTACCTCTTTATAGTTTTCTTTGTTATATTTTCACTGCTGAGAATTGCTTTTTTAATTCTATTCTAGACTGAGAGTCACAAATGTTTTCTTCCCAGGACTAATCCCATGAAGTGTAATGTTGAGAGACCCAAGGCTCGTATGTGCACGCTATGCACATACCAGGCCTGGGCTTGATTCCTAGCACTGCATGGTCTCGGATCACTACTGAGTAGAACCACAAACACAACCAAAAAACTCGGAGAACGGTGGGAATCTAGCTCATGTAAATAACAATGTAGCACACTTGTAGCATGTTCGTGGTTCTCGGTTGACACATGTTTTCATACCGACAACCAGCCCGCCATCTGTTTCCTCCTCCATCACTAGGTGTGATATAAGACTGGGGTTTGCCTTACATGCAGAAGGATAGTGGTTCGAATCCCGGCATCCCATATGGTCCCCGGAGCCTGCCAGGAGCGATTTCTGAGCATAGTGCCAGGAGTAATCCCTGAATGTTGCTGGGTGTGACTTCCCCTTATAAATTAATTAAACTTATTTTTAGATGTAAAAATGATATAAGAATTACAGTAAGTTTAAAAAAGGAAGCCCCCCCACCCCGGATTTATGGAGGTTTTATGAGGTCTAGCATTCCCTGGAAAATAACCCACAAGGATGGGGGTGGGGAACATGGTGGTTCTGATAATATTTGTTACTGGAGTCAATAGTTCTTAAATCTCCATAATGGATCTATAAGGTGTTTTGTTTTGGTTCAATTTTTGGTTTTGGGGCCATATCCAGCAGTACTCAGGGGTTACTCCTGGCTTTGTGCTCAGAAATTGCTCCTGGCAGTCTCAGGGGACCATATAGGATGCTGGGGATCAAACTCGGTTCTGTCCCAGGTTGGCTGCGTGCAAGACAAACGCCTTGCTACTGTAGCCCTTGGCTCTATAAGCTTTAATATGTGGTAAAATTATCTTTTTCTCTACATGTTTGAAAGTTCCTGTAATATAACACTTGAAAAAGCAAAGGGGAAGGACTGATCATTATATTGTAATAAATGCAAAACTGAAATAACAAGATGATTTTCCCTCTTGAACTTTGGTTCCAGCTAAAGGCACTGGGCCAAATTCAGACTTCAGGCCAGTTCTCTCTAAATTTAGCAGAAAAATAAAAGCACTCCAGTTGTGTGGGCAACACCCAAGTAGCCAGCTGTGCTTTTGACTGAATCTTTGCCTAAGGGTCAACATTTAGCTTCCTTTTAGAAAGAAAGGAACCAAGACCTTGGCCTTTATCAACCTAATTCAAAACCACTAAGTCAAGCCTTTATCTTCTCTACTATTCTAGACTTAGAAGCTTAAGAATTACCCTGGGGGCTTGTTGGAAGCACAGATTTCTTGCTTTCTTTTCTTTTTTTTTTTTATTTTTTTGTTTTTTTGTTTTTTTTGGGTGGTCACACCTGGTGGTGCTCAGGGGTTACTCCTGGCTCTGAGCTCAGAAATTGCTCCTGGCAAGCATGGGGGACTGTATGGGATGCCTGGATTCGAACCACCATCTGTCCTGGATTGGCTGCATGCAAGTCAAACACCCACCCCAAGAAACAAAGATTTCTGGGTCCTGCCCTGAAGGACCTGCTTCAGGAGCTATGCAAAGCACTTCAAAAGCACATGACAAAAGGGCTGCCATTATTTTTTGTAAATGATATTTTACTTTAGGTCTGGCTCCTCTGAGTGATTTATGAAAATTATAGCCACATCTTTTATCACATCATGTCTCCAACATTTGCCATATGTGGGTACTTCCTTCTGCATCCATTAATTTATCACTTCCATGAATGTCTTTGGCTCTTGTTTCACTTCAAACCCTTTCCTTCACCAGTTTTTCACCCCCTCCCCCAAATTATTTTTTTGTTTGGGACACATTCAGCAATTCTCAGCACTTACTTCAAGCTTTGCAATCAGAAATCACTGGGTGTGTGTGTGGTGGGGGACACAGTGATAGAACAGCGGGAGGGTGTTTGACTTGCACGCAACCCACCCAAAAGAGAACCAGGTTGGATCCCCAGCATCCCATGTGGTCTCCTGAGCCAGGAAGGAAGGAAGGAAGGAAGGAAGGAAGGAAGGAAGGAAGGAAGGAAGGAAGGAAGGAAGGAAGGAAGGAAGGAAGGAAGGAAGGAAGGAAGGAGGGAGGGAGGGAGGGAGGGAGGGAGGGAGGAAAGGAGAAAGAAAAGAAGGAGGAAGAAAGGAAGGAGGGAAGGAAGGTGGGAGGGAGGGGAGGAAGGAATGAAGGAGGAAGGAAGGTGGGAGGGAGGGGAGGAAGGAATGAAGGAGGAAGGAAGGAGGGAGGAAAAGAAGAAGGAAGGAAGGAAGGAAGGAAGGAAGGAAGGAAGGAAGGAAGGAAGGGAGGGAGGGAGGGAGGGACGGAGAAAGAAAGAAAAGAAAAAGAAAGAAAGAAAGAAAGAAAGAAAGAAAGAAAGAAAGAAAGAAAGAAAGAAAGAAGGAAGGAAGGAAGGAAGGAAGGAAGGAAGGAAGGAAGGAAGGAAGGAAGGAAGGAAGGAAGGAAGGAAGGAAGGAAGGAAGGAAGGAAGGAAGGAAGGAAAGAGGGAGGGAGGAAGAGAAAGAAAAAAAAACAACCCCCATTGGTAGCTGAAGTTTGAATCTCTTGTTTTCATTGGTGTTGACACTGGTTTGTATACTGAGCTATCCCACTCCTTGATGGCACCAATGTACCCAAATCCCCTTGAACCCTGTCCTGTTTCTTCCTAGCAGTCTCTTTCCCTTCTCCTCAAGTCTTTTTTTGTAGGGAAACTTCCCAAAAGGAGTTAAGGCGCATGCCTAAGAAGCGGCCAACCCCCTTTGGACCCAAGCATCACATGATTCCCCCAATGCATCACTGGGAGCGGACCTGAGCACGGAGGCAGGAGTAGCCCCAAGCACCGCCGGTGTAGCCCCAGCCCAGCTTAGTTCCTAAATTAAAAATCTCGCCTCCAGGACACAACAGGATGAAAGTGACTAAATAATCTAAACGACAGATATAAGAGGAAGGGAGGAGGGAAGGAGGAGGAAGGAGGAGGAGGAGAACTTTTTATTGGGCCGCAGGAAATTGCAGGAGACATTTGCTTATAAAAGGAGAAATCGAGGTAGGAACCCCTGAGGATAAAAAAAAAAAAGAAAGTAAATTTGCAGAATCCTTGAGGTCTTGGGCTCTGGCTTGCCCCCCTGATTTGTTCCTGGAAAATGGCATGTTCAAATAACGAGAGCAGCGAGAAGGTAAGTTGCAGTTGGAATGAATAAATGAATTTTCTTAACAGTCTCACTTTTCCAGAGTTTTCCTAGAGCTCACTGGAATGTCCTCTTTGCCAGTGGAAGTTTGTTTCCTTCTCTCTCTCTCTCTCTCTCTCTCTCTCTCTCTCTCTCTCTCTCTCTCTCTCTCTCTCTCTCTCTCTCTCTCTCTCTCTCTCTCTCTCTCTCTCTCTCTCTCTCTCTCTCTCAGTCTCTCTCTCTCTTTTCAGGTAGACTGGTTTTGGATAGACTGGGGGAGATTAAAATACAGAAAGAACTATTCCAAAGTTAAGAGTGAGACCAAACCTGTCGTAACTGATTAACATAAAAGCAAGAAAGAAAATAGAGGTATGATAAGAAGTGTGCGAGTCAGCCTGTATAAAGGTCAGAAAAGGATGTTATCAGAACATTTATTTCATCCATCAATAAGAAGGAACTTACATCCATTGGCCATGATTGTAAGTTTGGCATTTCATAGCCCTGTATTGCGTGTGAAGTTAAATGGAAGCAAATTTTTGCATAGTTATTTACAGGAATCTCCAGGAGATAGAATTAGCCAATATTATGTAGATTAAAGGGCCGACCTTCCAGCTGCTTTGAGCTTTAGTTATCTCAAGTAAAATTTAAAAATGTCTCCAAAGGTAATGTTTTTCGAAGTGGACAGCAGAAGTCTGTGGGAGCACTGTGAAAAAGTGGTATACAAATGCAAAATTCCTATAAAGGGTAGGAACTTGAGAGCTATAGGAAGTCCTTGAAGAGTTTGGAGGGGGGAAGGGTTTAGCAGTCTCATTCTGTCTGGAAAGAGTCTTTACAATGGGGCTGGGAAGACTTATATTCAGCTTTATCTTTTTTTTTTTTTAATTTAGAAACTTAATGTAATACCTGTTTCCCGACAGCAGATATTTTTTAATTCCCACGACTTCGTTTTCTATGTTATAGTGGGAAAACAAATAGATGGCTACAAGTAACATGATTGTATTAACATTCGATGTTACACAGATTACACAATCTGTGTAATCACAGTAGATCATTTACCTAAAATAAAAACCGAGCAAATTAAACAAGCATGCTTTTTTTGGGTTTTGTTTAGAGTAAAATAAATGCATTTGCTGATCCCAATTCTTGGGATTCAATCAAACCTGTGTACCTCAAACTCAGAACTGGTAAAAGAGAAGCAGGTTGAAAAATTTGTAAGTGATATGCTATTGAAAAATTTGAAATTAAATTTTTGAGTTGCCTCTCCTTTTTTTTATTTTTCATTTTTCCACTGCTGGCGATCTCCCCAAAGACCTCCTAGTTGCAAAGCCTGTACTTTACCTTGAGTGCATCCCCTGTCCTTGGGCTATTGACTTTTAAAGCAGGCAAGAATTATCTGAGCACAAAGGAGTCATAATGGATTCTGAGATAACAGATTATTGTGTCTGTCAGTGAGAGTGTATGATAGCTTTAATTGAAAATTAGGTGATAAAAGACAGAAAGGCGGGAACAAATTCCATAGAGTTAGTAGATAAATTAAAGTATTTGGTATTTAATATGTGGAGGGAAAAGCCATAAGGATTGGGGTTCCCGGAAACCCTAACCTTGAGTTTTCTTTCTCTGTTTTGCCTGTTTTCTAATTGTCTTATGGGGAAAAAAATGGTATGAGTGAACCACCATTTGTGAGCCATCAAATGCAAAGAATTTTTTTTTAGTATTTGAAAGCGTTCACTTTGGTTGTCCAACATTGAGTATTCATGATTGATCCTTTTCCCCTTTCCAGAACATTATTGAAGAGGAATTATATGACGAGGATATAATTCTCACATTGGTTCCAGTAGAAGACAAAGCTAATGAGGAACATCAAGCATTTACAAATGAAGAACAGAGTGTTTCTTCAACTGCAGAAGAAAATCCTAGGAAAGGCAGGAAAGGTATGAGGGCAGGATTTGTTCAAGTGGCTGCTTTTCCAGTTCTGAGAAGCACAAGAATGTTAGATTTTTTTTTTTGCTTTCCCAATCCTCTGACTGTATAACTCAAGTTAAATTTCACCTTAATTATTTGTGCTAAAGATTTCCCAAAGTGCCAATCCTTTTTTTTTTTTTTTTTTTTTGGTTTTTGGGCCACCCCCAGTAGTGCCAGGGGTTACTCCTGACTGAGCTCAGAAATCGCTTCTGGCAGGCACAGAGGACCATGTAGGATGCTGAGATTCGAACCTGAATTGGCTGCTTGCAAGGCAAATGCCCTACCCTACCACTGTGCTGTCTCTCCGATACCCCCCCCCCCCCAATCCCTTTTACTCCCTAAGCACCTTTTGAACCTCACCTTCAGGTCAAAATAAACATGTGGATTGTTTTGGATAGTGCCTGATAATAAAGGATAGTTTAAATAGCCAATCCACAAAATTCAGTCTTGTACAAAAAAAACAAACAAACGAGATTAATGAGGCTAACATATACTTACATGGCTCTGAAAAAGGCTAATTTCCCCCAGATTTGATGAGATGTAACTATGTAACTGACTAACTGACATATAACAACTTTTTTTTGTTGTTTTTTGTTTTTTTTTGTTTGTTTATTTGTTTTGGGGCCGCACAGGGTGATGCTCAGGAGTTACTCCTCGCTTTTGTGCTCAGAAATTGCTCCTGGCTTGGAAGACCATATGGGACACTGGGGGATTGAACCGCAGTCTGTCCTAGGTCAGCAGCTTGCAAAGCAAATGCTCTACCGCTGTGCCACTGCTCCAGCCCCTAACAATATTGTTTTTATTTTATTTTATTTTATTTTATTTTATTTTATTTTATTTTATTTTATTATTTTATTTATTTATTTATTTATTTTGGTTTTCTGGGCCATACCTGGTGATGGTGACGCTCAGGGGTTACTCCTGGCTGTGTGCTCAGAAATTGCTCCTGGCTTAGGGGACCATATGGGATGCTGGTTGGGGGGGGTGTTGAACTGCGGTCCATTCTAGGTTCACTTGCACAAGGCAGATGTCTTACACCCTGCGCCACTGCTCCAGCCCCACAACATTGATTTTAAAGGTGTACAATGTGATAATATTTTTTATATTTATATATTTTAAAAATGGGCTGCACAATAAGGTTAACACATGCAGAATTCTCTCACAGTCCTTTGAGCTGTCTCTGTTTCATTCTCCCCTCCAGAATTTTTTTTTTTTTTTGGTTTTTGGTTTTTGGGCCACACCCGGCGGTGCTCAGGGGTTACTCCTGGCTGTCTGCTCAGAAATAGCTCCTGGCAGGCACGGGGGGACCATATGGGACACTGGGATTTGAACCAACCACCTTTGGTTCTGGATCGGCTGCTTGCAAGGCAAACGCCTGCTGTGCTATCTCTCCGGGGAGATGTTTTGTTTTTGAGCCACACCTTGCTTTGCTCAGGGCTTCCTTCCTGCTTTCCACTCTTAAGATTACCCCCAGCAGTGATTTATTTATTTATTGGTTTGGGGGCATACCCGGAAGCACTCTGGGGTTACTCCTGGATCTGTGCTCAGAAATTGCTCCTGGCAGGCTTGGGAGACCATATGGGATGTTGGGAATCGAATCGGAGTCAGTCCCAGGTTGGCAGCATGTAAGGCAAACACCCTACTGCTGTGCTAATTCTGGCCCCAGGTGCTTTATTATTAGTCAAGACACTGTGCTAGGGGGCCGGAGAGATAGCATGGAGGTAAGGCATTTGCCTTTCATGCAGAAGGTCATTGGTTCTCGAATCTCGGCATCCCATATGGTCCCCCATGCCTGCCAGGAGCAATTTCTGAGCATGAAGCCAGGAGTAACCCCTGAGCACTGCCGGGGGGTGACCCAAAAAATCACCCCCCCCCCCAAAAAAAAAAGACACTGTGCTATATATGTTAGATTCCCCCGAACTCAATCATTTAATCACCAGATGTCCTATTTGTTTCAACTTATTTGAGGGTTCTTTGAGCCACATTTAGCACAGTCATAGCCAACAAACAGTTCTGCATTCTACTCTGTGGTCACTCTTAGCAGAACTTGGGGGCCAAATGGTGGCAGTGGTCCTCAAACTATGGCCCGCGGGCCACATATTGTATTTGTACCTGTTTTATTTCTTCATTGCAAAATAAGATATATGCAGTGTGCATAAGAATTCGTTCAAGGGGCCCGGAGAGATAGCACAGCGGCGTTTGCCTTGGCACTTGCCTTGCAAGCAGCCGATCCAGGACCAAAGGTGGTTGGTTCGAATCCCTGTGTCCCATATGGTCCCCCGTGCCTGCCAGGAGCTATTTCTGAGCAGACAGCCAGGAGTAACCCCTGAGCACCGCCGGGTGTGGCCCAAAAACAAAAAACAAACAAACAAACAAACAAAGAATTTGTTCATAAGTTTTGTTTTTACTATAGTCAGACCCTCCAATGGTCTGAGGGACAGTGAACTGGACCCCTGTTTAAAAAGTTTGAGAGGGGCCGGGCGGTGGCGCTAGAGGTAAGGTGCCTGCCTTGCCTGCGCTAGCCTTGGACAGACCGCGGTTCGATCCCCGGTGTCCCATATGGTCCCCCAAGCCAGGAGCAACTTCTGAGCGCATAGCCAGGAGTAACCCCTGAGCGTTACCGGGTGTGGCCCAAAAACCAAAAAAAAAAAAAAAAGTTTGAGGACCCCTGGTAGGGGATCAAATTGGGGCTTTCTACATACAAAGCATATATATTAGCCCTTTGAGCTATGTCACAGATCCTGGTGCTTAGGGCCTACTTACTACTGGCTCTGCATTTAGAAATAACTCCTGACAGGCTCGGGGGACCATAGGGGATATCAGGGATCGAACCCGCGTTGGCTACAGAGAAAAGCAAACACCATGCCCACTCAATCTATAAACGCTCTAGCCTAAGACTTGATTTTGAGTCTATTTTATTTATTTATTATTTTGTTTTTTTTCGGCCACACCTGGTGACACCCAGGGGCCACTCCTGGCTATGCACTCAAAAATCACTCGTGGCTTGGGGGACCATATGGAACGCCGGGATATCGAACCGCGTTCTGTCCTAAGCTAGCACGCACACTCCTGTGCCACCACTCTGGCCCCAATTATTTTATTTGTAATATAAGAAAAGTGTTTTCTTTTTTTAGGGTTGTTTTGGATTTTTGGAGGGGACCACACTCGTTGACACTCAGGGGTTACTCCTGGCTATATGCTCAGAAATCGCTCCTGGCTCGGGGACCATATGGGACACAGGTGGATGGAATTGTGGTCAGTCCTAGGTCAGCACGTGCAAGGCGAATGCCCTACCACTTGCACCACAGCTCCAGCCCCAGGAAAATCTTTCCAATGTATATGTATAGATTGATTTGAAAAGTAAGTAATACTTTCATAAAGTCATAAAGAACGGACCTATATCGAACTTTACTATTTTGATTCCTTTTTTCCTTGCTCTGTTCATCTTTAAACAAACAAGACAAAACTTCCCATATCCTTCCTTTGCCGACCATTTTGCCTCCAATTGATCAAGTGCATCGGGACACTTTGCGGAACTGGTGCCAACAACTTGGCATAAGTACTGATGGCCAGGTGAGTGCGCTGGAGGGACTTTGTGCTTGGAGGAGGTATGAGAAATGGCATCTGACTGACTTTGTTTCCCTTAATTTTCTATTAGAAAATGGAAGTTTATGAGAGGATCCTAAAATACGCTTATTGGGGAAGTAACCAGGTGAGTACAAAGTTGAATCCTTACCATGAATTAATCTTCATCTGCAGCTTCTATTTTTTTAAACTTTATTGATTTCTGGGCCACAGTGGTGCTCAGGGGTTACTCCTGGCTCCGTGCTCAGAAATTGTCCCTGGCAGGCTGGGGGACCATATGGGATGCCAGGAATCAAACTGAGTTCCTCTCAGGTTGGCCACATGTGAGGCAAACGCCCTACCGCTGTGCTCCATATTTTCTTTTTTTTTTTTTTTGTTTTTTGGGCCACACCCGGTGGTGCTCAGGTGTTACTCTTGGCTGTCTGCTCAGAAATAGCTCCTGGCAGGCACGGGGACCATATGGGACACTGGGATTCGAACCAACCACCTTTGGTCCTGAATCGGCTGCTTGCAAGGCAAATGCCGGTGTGCTATATCTCCGGGCCCTTGCCCCATATTTTCAATTTTTCACATGTATAGTAGAACTATTTTGTGACTAAAATCTTTTCCTGTCACTTCTTTTTTTTTTTTTTTTTTTTTTTTTGCGTTTTTTTTTTTTTTTTGGGTCATACCCAGCGGTGCTCAGGGTTTATTCCTGGCTCCATGCTCAGAAATTGTTCCTGGCAGGCATGGGGGACCATATGGGACGCCGGGATTCGAACCGATGACCTTCTGCATGAAAGGCAAACGCCTTACCTCCATGCTATCTCTCCAGCCCCTTTTCCTGTCACTTCTAATTGATTTGCATCTTCTAGGGCTCAGAGAAAGCTCAAAGAATTAAACATTTTACCAGGTGTGGCCTATATCCCACCTACCCTCTTTCCCCATTAAAATGAAACGAACTGGACCCATTTTACTTTTTTTTTTTTTATAGCCATGCTAGTGGTGCTCAGGGGTTCTTCCAGTTCAGTAGATTGCTCTTTGAAGGTGTTCCATGCAGAGCTTAGAAAAGTGTGCAGTAACAGGGATCAAACTTGGGCTCCCTGGATTCACATATGTATATTCTGCCTTTGAGCACTCTATGCAGTTCAAGTTGCTTTTATTTAAGTTCTAGCTTTCAGTCAAGACAATGAGAAAATAGGGTTAAAAATTTGGGTTTTTTTTGTTTGTTTGTTTGTTTTTTGTTTTGGGGCCACACCTGATGACACTGAGGCGTTACTCCTGACTATGTGCTCAGAAATTGCTCCTGGTTTGGGGGACCATATGAGACGCCAGGGGATTGAACTGCGATCTGTCCTAGGTTAGCACGAGCAAGGCAAACTCCCTATCATTTGTGCCACCATTCCAGCCCAAACATTTTGTTTTTATTTTGTCTTTTTTTATTTCTCTTTTGGCCACTTGTGACAGTGCTCAGGGTTACTCCTGGCTCTGCATATAGGAATCACTCCTGATGGATTCAGGAGCCCAAATGCTGGGGATCAAACATAGGTTGGCTGTGTACAAGGCAAGTGTCTTGCCCACTGTACTATTTCTCTGGCTCTGGATCATTCTTTGAAACTTTATTTTTTTTAATGTATTTTATTTTATTTTAAATTTATTTGGAGACTGGAGCGAAAGCACAGCGGGTAATCTTGCATACAGCCAACCTGGGCTCGATCCCCAGCATCCCATATGGTCCACTGAGCCTGCCAGGAGTTATTTCTGAGAGCAGAGCCAGGTGTAAACCCTAAGCACCACTGTGTGTGCACCCCTCCAAATAAACAAAATATTTATTTTAAAATTTAGATTTAAAATTTTAAAATTAGGGACTGGAGAGGTGACGCAAGCGGTAGGACATTTGCCTTGCATGCGCTAACCTAGGACGAACTGTGGTTCGAGCCTCCAGTGTCCCATATGGTCCCCCAAGCCAGGAGTAATTTCTGATCATCACCATCACTGGGTGTGGCCCAAAAACCAAAATAAATAAATAAATAAATAAAATTAGGTATTTTTTTCTTTCAATTATTGGGCCCTACCCGGTGATACTCAGTGCTTACTCCTGTCCTCCTAGGAATTATTCCTAGTAATTGGGATGCCATATAAGATATCAGAGATTGAATTCAGATCGGCCACATAAGATAAGCAACCTACCTCCTGTACTATTGCTCTGGGCTGGACTAAACTTTTGTTTTTGTTTTTGTTTTTGTTTTTGGGTCATATCCAGCAGCGCTCAGGGGTTACTTCTGGCTCTGCACTCAGAAATCTCTCCTGGAAGGCTTGGGGGACTATATGGGATGCCAGGGATTGAACTTGGGTCCATCCTAGGTCAGTCACATGCAAAGCGAACACACCCTACCACCATGGTACCACTCCAGTTCCTGGGCTAAACTTTTAAGGTCTATCTTAGCCATGTTATACCTTCTGACCATCAGAAGCAACACCTGCTTTGATCACATGCAGTCTTTTTTTTTTTTTTTTTGGTTTTTGGGCCAAACCCGGTAACGCTCAGGGGTTACTCCTGGCTATGCGCTCAGAAGTTGCTCCTGGCTTGGGGGAACATATGGGACGCCGGGGGATCGAACCACGGTCCTTCCAAGGCTAGCGCAGGCAAGGCAGGCACCTTACCTCTAGCGCCACCACCCGGCCCCGATCACATGCAGTCTTAACAATTATAATTTTCTGGGGCAGGTGAGGAAGCTCAGAGGGCCGGAGTATATACATGTCATACAGGCCTGGAGTCCAGTCCTTAGCCCACCTGGCTTCCTATGCACCTTTAGACCTGGTGTCCCCAGCTATACTGGGACTAGTAGCATTGCATCATCGGTCTTGATTTTTTTTGCTAGAAGCATTATGTCCTCCCACCCCTCCAGAACCACTAGAGAGGACCACTGCACAAGAAAATTGCTCCCATGGTTTTGAAGTAGCCAATATTCCTAAATTCTCCTCCCTACACTAAGAACACATGGGTCATTGTATAAAACAAAAGGACAAAATTGACATAAAATAACAACATTGATAAAATTTGAGGGGACAGTCACATTTTATTGAATGCTCACCTGAGTCTCATTGGCAGGTTATTCCAAAAACATCAAAGGAGGCCCGATTGCACCCACGTTCAAGTAAATGCAAGACAGACCCCAAGAAAGTAGGACTTAATAAAAGCCAGAAGATGAGCGAGAGAAAGGGGCAGATGAATATAGTTGAAGTCGTAACTTCTGCTCAGGAAGCCATGTTAGCAGCTTGGGCAAGACTTGCTTCAAGAACTGTTCAGCCGAAATCTGTAAATTCACAGCGGATTCCTTCTTCTGTTGAGACTTTTCTCCCTCAAGCCTCCGGTAAGATCAACCATTATTTATTTATTTATTTATTTTGGTTTTGTGGCCATACGCAGCAGTGCTCGGGGGCTACTCCTGGCTCTGCACTCAGAAATCGCTCCTAGCAGGCTCAGGGGACCAGTCATATGGGATTCCAGAAATTGAACCCAGGTCAGTCCTGGATCGGCTGCATCCAAGGCAAATGCCCTACCGCTGTGCTATCTCTCTAGCTCCTAAGATCAGCCTTTAAAGAAGAGTACTATTTCAGAGAAGTTACTTTTTTTTTTGGGGGGGGGGTGTCACAACTGGAGGTGCTCATGGCTTACTCCTGGCCTCGAAGCTCTGCATACAGGAATCATTCCAGGTGGCCTTGGGGGACCATATAGGATGACAGGAGTTGAAACTGGGTCAACTGTGCAAAGTAAATGCTCTACCCATTATACTGTTGCCCTGGCCCACAAACAATTTTGTTTGTTTTTGGGCCACACCCAGCAGTGCTCAGGAGTTACTCCCAGCTTACCGCTGTAAATTCACTCCTGGCAGGCTTGGGAAACCATATGGATTGCTGAAGATCAAACTTTGGTCAGCTGTGTGTAAAACAAACGCCCTACCTGTTTGTTGTGCTATCGATCTGGCCCTAAGAACAATTTTTTTTTTTTTTTTGGTCTTTGGGCCACACTCAGTGGTGCTCAGGGGTTACTCCTGGCTGTCTGCTCAGAAATAGCTCATGGCAGGCATGGGGGACCATATGGGACACTGGGATTGGAACCAACCACCTTTGGTCCTGGATCGGCTGCTTGCAAGGCAAACGCCGCTGTGCTATCTCTCTGGGCCCCAGAACAAATATTTTTATATGGTCCCCTGAGCACTGCCAGGTGTGATCCATAAAACAGACCAAAAAAAAATTCCAAATAGTACATTTAAATCGCTACATGAAATTCAATACACAAAACACATTCCCAAAATTAACATTTTAGTCTTTTATGCTATATATATAGTTTTTGTTTGGTTTTGGGCCACTCCCGGTGATGCTCAGGAACTACTACTGGCTCTGTGCTCAGAAATTGCTCCTGGCTTGGGGGACCATATGGAATCCCGGGGTATCAAACTGCGGTCCGTCCTAGGCTAGAGTATGCAAGGCAGATGCCCGACCACTTGCGCCACTGCTCCGGCACTGCTATATATATTTTTTGGTCTACATTTTTTTTATACTTTGTTGACTGTTAATTCATCAACAACAACACATTTACCTGGCAGGGCAGATACCATGGTCACAATGGTGGTTTCTCCAGGGCAAGGCTCATTCATTACACTCCAGATGTGCTGATCCCTGCAGTTGACCCAAAGGTGGTAAACTCAACTGCAATATTTGTGGTAGTGGGGGACTGCGTTTGCACTCTCCCTTGAAAAAAAAATGAAAAATATTCATCAACAATAAGAGAAAACAAAATCCCAAGTGCTGGCTTAATGAGATTTGTCCTGGGCCACCACTATAACCTTCTCTTTATGCTTCTATTTCTCTTCCAGGTGTCAGGTGGTGCGTGGTCCATGGCAGACCTCTCTCAGCAGACACAAAGGGTTGGGTGCGCCTACAGTTCCATGGAGGTCAGACTTGGGTACCTGCCACTTCCAGGAGGATGATTTCTCTCTTCCTGTTACCAGCTTGTACTTTCTCATCCCCTGACCTGGAAGATAATATGTTATGCCCTGAATGTGCTTCAAGGTAATCCTCTTTTTTTTTTTTTTTGGTTTTTGGGTCACACCCGGCAGCGCTCAGGGGTTACTCCTGGCTCTATGCTCAGAAATCGCTCCTGGGAGGCACAAGGGGACCATATGAGATGCCGGGATTCGAACCACCGTCCTTCTGCATGAAAGGCAAAATGCCTTACCTTCATGCTATCTCTCCGGCCCTGGTAATCCTCTCTTATTTAAGTTTCATACGTATTTTTCTAAACATGACTCACAGAAGATATCTAGATTGGTTTTTGTCTAACTCTAGTAGGTTTCTGAATACTTTATTAAGTGAAAACAGAAATTAGATATACTGGAATTGATTGGGAGGGGTACCACAACTGGCAGTGATCAGGGGCTACTCCTGGCTCTGCACTTAGAAATCGCTCCTGGCTGACTTAAGGGTCCATATGGGATGCAGGGGATCGAACCCAGGTCTGTCCCGGGTCAGCTGTGTGCTATCGCTCCAACCCCTAAGGAATTGATTTTTTTGTTTGTTTGTGGTTCTACTAAGTGATGTTCAGGGGTTATTCCTTACTCAGTGCTTGTGGAATGTACCCAGCATGGCTCAGGACCATACACTGGGTATTAAATCTAGTCTTCTAGTGTACAAATCCTTTGAGTTCTTCCCAGTTTCCTCATTTTTGTTGTTTGAGCCATACCCAGTGATGCTTAGGGGTCACTCCTGGCTCTGTGCTCAGGGATTACTTTTGGCATACTCAGGGGACTATGTAAAGTTCTGGAGAGTGAATCTGGTTTGGCCATATAAAATGCAAATTGCCAACATGCTGTACTATCGTCTGGACCTCTCCCTCAAGGTTTTTGTTTGTTTGTTTATTTGTTTTTTTGGGGGTCACACCCAGCAGTGCTCAGGAGTCACTCCTGGCTCTATGCTCAGAAATCACCCCTGGCAAGCACAGGGGACCACATGGGATGCCAGGATTCAAGCCACCATACTTCTGCATGAAAGGCAAATGCCTTACCTCCATGCTATCTCTCCGGTCCCTCCTTCAAGGTTTTTAATGGAAGGGGCAATGGTTTAAATATAGTTTTCTGGTATAAGGCAATTTGACATCTATTTTTACATATACCACATTATCAGGATCACAGAAGTCTAGTTTCTGTTTCACTTGTGCATTTGACTCCTCTTAACTCCTAACTCTGCTTTTTTTTGTTTGTTTGTTTGTTTTGTTTTGTTTTTTTCGGGCCACACCCATTTGATGCTCAGGGGTTATTCCTGGCTAAGCGCTCAGAAATTGCCCCTGGCTTGGGTGGGGGGGACCATATGGGACGCCGGGGGTTCGCACCACGGTTGCGATCTTTCCTTGACTAGCACTTGCAAGGCAGATACCTTACCTCAAGCGCCATCTTGCGGCCCCCTAACTCTGCTTTTAACTTTTTTGTTTTTGTTTTTGGGCCACATCAAAAACTCCTGGATCTGCACTGAGAAATTGCTCCTGGCAGGCTCGGGGAACCATATGGTATGCTGGGGATCAAACCCAGGTCCATCCTGGGCAAGCCACATGCAAGGCAAACACCTTACAGCTGTCCTATCACTCTGGTCCCTACATTTTTTGTTTGTTTCTTTTTGTTTTTGGGTCACACCCGACAATGTTCAGGGGTTACTCCTGGCTCTATGCTCAGAAATTGCTCCTGGCAGGCTCAAGGGACCATATGGGATGTTGGAATTCGAATCACCAAACTTCTGCATGCAAGGCATGCTATCTTTCCTGTCCCCCCCCCAGGACGCTCAGGAACTACTACTGGCTCTGTGCTCAGGCCACACCCAGTGACACTCAGGAGTTACTCCTGGCTATGGAGCCAGAAATCACTGCTTGCTTGGAGATACCAGGATCGAACCACGGTCCATCCTGTATCAGTGCTTGCAAGGCAAATGCCCTACTCTGCTTTTCACTTTCATTCTGTTTATCACTATTGTTCTTATCAAGGCATTTGTTTTGTTCTTTTTTTTTTTTTTTTTTTGTGGTTTTTGGGTCACACCCGGCAGTGCTCAGGGGTTACTTCTGGCTCTAGGCTCAGAAATTGCTCCTGGCAGGCACGGGGGTGGGGGTGGGGTGGGGGGGCGCATATGGGACGTAGGGATTCGAACCGATGACCTCCTGCATGAAAGGCAAATGCCTTACCTCCATGCTATCTCTCTGGCCCTTGTTTTGTTCTTTTTATTTTGCAATTAAAACCACACTTTATTAACAGTTAAGTATTAGTGGATTGTTTTGTTCTTAAAACAGGAAATTGTACTATAACTGACAATATCTACATATGATTTATTTCACTAAGCATGATATTTTCTGAATTCATTGTGACATCTAAAATAAGACTTTATCTTTTTGGGGGGTTTCTGATTTCAGGTCTCATGCATGCCAGCATACACTTTTCCACTGAGTCACATCTCTGTGATCTCATCTTTTAACAATGTATACCTGAGTATTAATATATATGTATGTCACTTGATCTGTTTTCACTCATTCAACTGTCAATGAACACCTTGGTTGTTTTCATATCTTAATATTGAGGTAATCATATTATAACATAGAGGTGCATATGTTTGGCACAGCACCACCTGTAATGATCTCTGATCACAGAGCCAGGGATAAGCCCTGAGCACTGTTGATGTGGCCCCAAAATAAGAATGGGGGGAGGGCTAGAGAGATAGATAGCACAGCAGTAAGGTTTTTGCCTTGCATGTAGCTGATCCAGTACAGAGAGTGGTTCGAATTCTGGCATCCCATATGGTCTCCTGAGCCTGCCAGGATCGATTTCTGACTGCAGAGCCAGGAGTAACCCCTGAGCGCCACCTGGTGTGACCCAAATCCACTAGTAAAAAAAAAGGGGGAGGAGGGAGGGAGGGAAGAAAAGAGAGAGATTTTAAAGATACATGGGTAGAACTTAAATTGCTTAGGTAAACTTCAGTACTAACAAAAGAACTAACCAGCTCAAAAGTAATTTCAACATTTTGTCAAATAAACCATGTGAGACTTAGCTATAAATTAGCTGAAGATAATTAAGCTTACATTGATAAATAAGGGACAGTATAAAGATGAACAGTTGTGATATAGAGTCAAAATGTTGACCATAAGGATAATCTTATTCCATCGTTGACCTACTAAAGTTTAATGTCCCACTGCCCTTAAGTGATATGGCGAACCCTCAACGGCAGATTCTTTATTGATCATTTTCAATTGTTTAGTAGGGAGTGGTCTGACTTATTTTAGTAATTTTTCAAAATTCTTTTCTAACTATAGGAATAAGAAGCTGATGAAAAGATTAATGGCACCCAAAAGGAAGAAATGTTCGTTGAAGACACCAACACCATTCCATTTGGGATTGGGCAATGAATAACTAGTGGAGAAATCACCTCTATTTTCTTTTTTGTTTTTTGTTTGTTTGTTTTTGATTTTTGAGCCACACCCAGTACTTCTGGCAATGTGCTCAGAAATCGCACCTGGCTTGGGGGACCATATGGGACATGGGGATCTAACCGCAGGCTGTCCTAGGGTTGCGCGTGCAAGGCAGAAGCCCTACCGTTTGCACCACCGCTCTGGCCCCTACCTCTACTTTTCACTTGCATTCCAAAGGTTGTACTACTGTTTTCTATTTGTCCTTGTTACAGATGTAAATGTCTGGGCCTATAACTGAGGCTATCAAAAGTGAGTTCTTCTGCCACTTAAAATATTTAGTGATGTGATATAGAGGATACTTTTTTTCAGTTCATACAGTATTTTGGGGAGGCTTGACAGGGTAGGGTGCTTCCTTGAACACAGCTGGCTCTGGTTTAATCCCTGAGGAAGTGAGCCCTGAGTGCAGAAACACGAGTAAGCTCAGCATTGCTGGATGTATCCCCAGCATAGAACAAAAAAAAAATTCATTTTGGGGGGCCGGAGAGATAGCATGGAGGTAAGGTGTTTGCCTTTTATGCAAGAGGTCATCAGTTCAAATCCCTGCGTTCCATATGGTCCCCCGTGCCTGCCAGGAGCAATTTCTGAGCCTGGAGCCAGGAATAACCCCTGAGCACTGCCGGGTGTGACCCAAAAACCACAAAGAAAAAAATCATTATGGGGGCTGGAATGGTAGCACAGCAGTAGGGCATTTGCCTTGCACATGGCCAAACTGGGACGCACCTGGGTTCTATTCCCCACATCCCACATGGTCCCCTGAGCCTGCCAGAAGTGATTTCTGAGCACAGGGCCTGGAACCCCTGAGTGCCAGCCAGGTGTGGCCCAAAAACCTAAATAAATAAATGTTTAAAAAAGACGTTTTCATTTTTAACAGGATAGGGTTTTCAGAAAAATTGAAGGAAAATTCTCACCTACTCCCACCTCTACTATTTTTTCTACTGTCAGTTGTTTGAATCATCACAATGATTCAAGATCTATAGTTTCTATTTCCAGACATTGTCCATTCTATGGGTTTTGACAGTGTCTCATGACATAATTCAACCATTACAGAATCACATAAAGGAATTTCACGGCTTTCAAAACCTACCTTCCTTTGTTTCAACTCCCCTTAACTTCTGACAAGCACTGATCTTTTTTGTTTTGTTTTGGGGCCACACCCAATGGTGCTCAGGGGTCTCTTCTGTCTCTGCTTAGAAGTTGCTCCTGGCAGGCTCTGGGGACCTTATGTGATGCTGGGGGTCAAACCCGGGTTCGTCCCAGGTCAGCCACGTACAGGGCAAACTCCCTACCACTGTGCTATCACTCTGGCACCACATTGATGTTATTGACGTTGACATATAGTTGGAATTATACATAGCACGCAACCTTTTCTGATTGGTTTTTCTCACTCACTTTCATTGTCTTCTGTCTTTATGGTTGGATAACTTAGCATTGACTACTATTCCAGTGTCTAAATAAACACACTTTTGATTGCCCTATGGAAGTTGAGCTTGGTTGTTTATGAGTCTTAGTAAATATGAATAAGCACACTACAAGTATTTTTATCTGGATGTTTACATGATTGTATATTTCTAATTTATTTGAATATACAACAAAGGGGCTCATTTTTTGATCTTACAGACTTCTTTTTAGTAAGAAATTTCCAAATTATTTTTTATTATAATTTTTATTTTGATCATAGTGGTTTACATGATGACAATAATATTTTAGTTAAATATTTACATAACATCAGGGGGGGGATTACCATCACCAAATTGTCTTCCCTTCACCTCCGTTTTTGTCCTATCTCCCATATCCACTTCCCTCACCCCCAGGGCTGCTAGAATATGTGGTTCCCTATGTACCTATCCTACCACATAGTAGTCTTGCATCTGATTGGTCTAGGTGTCTCCCTAATTTCCCCCTCTAACTGGGAGGCAGGCCTAGTTAGTTAAGTTTGCGTGGTTTGGTCTGAAGAAGAGAAAAGCAGTAAACTGGGGTAAAAGTCTAATACTCCAAAAGTGGGCAGAGTCCTTCTAGAGGCTCTCATCATCGATCAAACTATTTTTTTAATGGGTGCTAAACAGCATTTAATAAAATATAAAACTATAAAAATCAATGAAATCAAATGCCCAAAACTTTTGGTAGCTAATATCACTGCGACTGATAAAAATACCCAGATCTTTCTAAACAATTGTTAACTCAGATACCTAAGGTGCATGTTCCATCAGAACAACTGTTTGCCATTTGTTTTCTTTTTTTTTTTTTTTTTTTTTTGGTTTTTGGGCCACACCCTGTGACGCTCAGGGGTTACTCCTGGCTATGCGCTCAGAAGTTGCTCCTGGCTACTTGGGGGACCATATGGGACGCCGGGGGATCGAACCGAGGTCCGTCCTAGGCTAGCGCAGGCAAGGCAGGCACCTTACCTCCAGCGCCACCGCCCGGCCCCCATGCCATTTGTTTTCTAATTAAAAACATATTTTTTTCCATAATGGCTTACATATCTTTCACAGTAGTATTTTAGATACATATTAACATTGAGTCAAGGGAATACCCATCACCAACTATGTCTACCCCCATTTCAGTTTCCTTTCTACAACCCATATACCCCACCATCACCCCCGGGGCTGCTAGAGTAGGTGGACCCCTCTTTGTCTGGCTTACTATTAGTCATCTCATATCTGTTTGGTCCTGGAACCCTCGTTTCCCCTTCTATTTAAGAGGCAGAGCTAGAAAAATCGAGGTATGTGGTTTTGTTTGAAGGCAAAAAAGCAATAGAATGGGGTACAAAATAAGAGGAAAAAAAAAAAAGTCAAAAGTCAAATACCCTGAAAATGGGCTGAGTCTCTCTCTAGAGACTTCCAACCTCAGTTTGAGAGAGGATGTGAAAAAGGTAATTAAAACACCACAACAATACAGAAAAAAAATTATCAAATTAAATAACCGGTGAGCACTACAGCAATAAAGATAGGCACCACACAATAGTCTCAGTTCTGAAATAAACTCATGCTCGAATGCAAAAAGAAAAAGACAAGACAAAATAAAATAATATTGGAGACATCAACCGTAATCTCCACACCAAAATGAGACGTCAAAAGAATCAATCGATAAATAAACATGTGGAAAAATGATTGTTTTGTGCTTTTTTTTCCCTTCGTTTCTTTATCCCCCTGCATAGGCACAGTAACTATTGGGTTTATTGTAGAGGGCCAAACTATTTTCTTAAATGAAAAAAAATCTTTAGGAAATATGGTTTAATAATAGGGGTTGGAGAGATAGCATGGAGGTAAGGCATTTACCTTGTATGCAGAAGGTCGGTGGTTCGAATTCTGGCATCCCATATGGTCCCCAAGCCTGCTTGGAGCGATTTCAGAGCGTAGAGCCAGGAGTAACCCCTGAGCACTGCTGGGTGTGACCCAAAAACCAAAGAAAAAAATAATAGGGTTTCATGCATAAAATGTTAACTTACTACTAGATTGTTTCCCCACCAACCGAGCCCTGTCCACCACCCAGATAAATTCAGTTCTGTAGACTAGTTCTCAGGGTCTATTAGTTTTGGCTTTTTGGTTTTGTTTCTGTGCCACACTCAACAACGCTCAGGGATTACTCCTGTCAGTGTTCAAGGGATGGTATGGGATTTCAGGAATAGAGCCTAGATTGAACCAGGATCAGCTGTGTACAAGGCAGGTGCTTACCTACTGTGTTCTGTCCAGTTCCTATTTTGGTCACTTCCTATTTATTGCCTTATTAAGTCTAACTGTATAATATTCTCTCTCTCTCTCCTCTCTCTCCTCTCTCTCTCTCTCTCTCTCTCTCTCTCTCTCTCTCTCTCTCTCTCTCTCTCTCCCTCTCCCTCTCTCTCTCTCTTTCCCTCTCCCTCTCCCTCTCCCTCTCTCTCGGTTTTTGGGCCACTGCTGGTGAACGCAGAGCCAGGAGTAACTCCCGAGCGTCACTGAGCACGTATATATTTGTGCAATTTAATCGCCAATTAAAATATTTAATTTATCTGTTTAATGAGATTTTTGCTCCTGAACCTCAGAGCACAGTGTCTGCACATCAGGGCTGTAAGACATTACTTTCATTTTCACACAGGCTTGCAAGCTATCATCTGTGAGGCTTGATCGATGTTTTATTTTGTTTGTTTGTTTGTTTTGGGGGGGTCACACTCCAAATTGTGCAGTTCAGATCTTGGAATGCAGCATCAGTCCCAGTGTTGGTACCCACCAGACAATAGCAGTAGGCATGCAGCAGTGAGGACAGAAGCTTCCATTGAGGTAGCGGATGTGGTAGGACATCTAAGTGGACTCCTTTTGGTCTGGCACATACTCGTATGTGGGTGTGTGTGTTTTGGGTCACACCTGGCCGTGCTCAGGGGTTACTCCTACCTCTGCACTCAGAAATCACTCTTGGCAGTCACAAGTGACCATATAGGATGCCGGGATTCTAACCACCTTCAGTCCTGGATCAGCTGCTTGCAAGGCAAATGCCCAACCATTAAGCTACCTTTCTGGCCGTGGCACACTCTTTTTGGTGAAAATTTCTCTTGATACCACTGGGCGGCAACTATAAGCTAATAGCTGTACATGCAAACAGGTGTGTGTTTGTGTGTGTTGACTGAGTGAGTAGCATGCCTTTTGTTACTTCTAAATCTGGCTATAGAGAGTGAGGATTTTGACCACCTCCAGTCATATCGTCATCACTTACACACCTTCTAATGACCAAAGAAACAGAAACATGTCCTTCAGGGGAGTCCAATCCTTCAATTCTAATCAAAGTTTATATTTTTTGTTTTGATGGCTGGTGGTGCTAAGGGGACTATGTAGTATTAGCTAGAACCAGGGCCACTCCTGGCGGGGCCAGAGAGATAGCAGAGCAGTAGAGCATTTGCCTTGCACGCAGCCAACCCAGGAAAGACGGGGTTCAAATCCCAGCATCCTATATAGTCCTCCGAACCAGCCAGGAGCTATTTCTGAGTGCAAAGCCAGAAGTAATCCCTGAGCATAGCCAGGTGTGACCCAAAAACAAACAAATTGCACCTGGCTTGAGGGACCATATGGGTCGCCAGGGATCGAATCCAGGTTCATCCTGGGTGAGCCACATACAAAGCAAATGCCCTACTGCTGTGCTATCGCTCTGGCCCCTTTTCTGGGAATTTTTTTTATAAAATATCACTAACTTCCTTCTTGGATGACTCATTTTATTTTGATAAGTTTTTTTTTTTTTTTTTGGTTTTTGGGCCACACCCGGCAGTGCTCAGGGGTCACTCCTGGCTGTCTGCTCAGAAATAGCTCCTAGCAGGCACGGGGGACCATATGGGACACCGAGATTCGAACCAACCACCTTTGGTCCTGGATTGGCTGCTTGCAAGGCAAACACCGCTGTGCTATCTCTCCGGGCCCTATTTTGATAATTTTTATCTTGAATTTGTATAAAGCATCTGCCCCAAAAGAGGCATATGGAACAAGGAGTTCCCAGTTTCTTGTCCTTCTGTCTGATGAGCCATGCAATGGTAGTAGCTATACTCCTCAGCAAGCCAGCAAGAGCACCCAGCAGGAAAAAGCAAAAGGTACACATCAACATAGCTTCTGTCTTAGCTATGATCTCCAAACCTCTTAGCTCTTTCTGCCATTGATATTTGCACTGAATAATACATCCTTCCAACACAAATATTGCTTGTCTTTTTTCTTCAGATGCTTCTACGGATCACCTGTGTTTTTCAACTTAGTCATTTGTACTTTCTGATAATTGTCCTCAATTTTAAGAGGTCTAGAGGAGGGGCCGGGCGGTGGCGCTGGAGGTAAGGTGCCTGCCTTACCTGCGCTAGCCTAGGAGACGGACCGCGGTTCGATCCCCCGGAGTCCCATATGGTCCCCCAAGCCAGGAGCGACTTCTGAGCGCATAGCCAGGAGTAACCCCTGAGCGTTACCGGGTGTGGCCCAAAAACCAAAAAAAAAAAAAAAAAAAAGAGGTCTAGAGGAGGACAGAGAAGAGATGTTACGGTTTTAAGTAAACACTTAATCTCACCCTTGACACTTCTACTGTTTACATTGAGCAGCTTGAGACTATGATTGTTTCTGACCTGCAATATGTTTTATGGAATTATGATGAAGTTACCCTCACTGAGGCTATTGATGGCTAGCAGCATTGTTGTCCAAATCATAAGTCTGTTTTCAAGGGACACCAGATTGATAGGGGACAAGAACAGAAAGAGCAAATGTCATTCAGATGCCTTCCCAGGAGAGTGCTTACTTGGGCTTCCAGGGCACTGTGCTATGAAGTCTGTCTTCCCAAAATGTCACAAATGAATTGTCTCTTAATGTAAAAATTTCTTGCCCGAAGGCACTGGCCTGGAGACCAGCATAGGACTTAAAAAAAAAAATAGCACAAGGTTTTGGAATAAATAAGAAGAAATCTAATTCAATAATCCACAATAAAAATAAATAAATAAAACCCTGCCTATATGTTATTTATTGTTTGTTTCAATCTGTCATTTATTCATTAAAAACTATATTCTATGTTTTTCTTACTCCAATGCACAAAAAAACTATCTTTCTTGATTTCAAAATCAATGTGCATCGCTTGAAGCTGCTCTTGATTTGTATGTGCAATTTCAGGTTTGCCTTTAGGGGCTAGAGAAAGAGAAATGTGCTTTCAGACAACGTAACCTAAGATGAAGAATATCTGATGATAGCATAATCATGAATCGCGGTGACCTACAAAACAGAATCCTAGTGATGAGATTTCTACTGTAAAGATGGTTGCCTACCTGATATACTGCCATCGAAAGAAACCATTTTTTTGCTGTGACTGCTGTATCAGCCACACTGGGTCACACGCTATTTTTCAGGGGCTCCGAGGACCTACCAAATGGCACTGGGGGGTGGTTAACATCAAGGGGGCCAAGCAAACTAAAGGACTCATATATTTGCTCTGTTCCTTGAGCTTCAGCCTGGTTCTACTGTCTTCAGCCCATCCCCCAAAACTTAAGAAAGTCTTACTATCAGATAGGACTTGAAATATCAGCAAAATAAAGTTATTATAGTCAGTCTTCTGTTTGTTCATTCATTGTTTGTGTGTGTGTGTGTGTGTTTTTGAGGGGGGTCACACCGGGCAGCACTTGGGTTACTCGTGGCTCTTTGCTCAGAAATCACTCTTGGCAGGCTCGTGGGACCATATGGGATGCAGGGATTTGAACCACTGTCCTGCTTGCAAGGCAGATGCCCTATCTCCATGCTATCTCTCTGACCCCCATTGTGTTATTTTTGTTTTTTTTTTGTTTTGTTTTTGGGTCACACCCGCCGGTACTCTGGGGTTACTCCTGGATCTGTGCTCAGAAGTCGCTTCTGGCAGAGGACCATAGGTGATGCCGGGAATCAAACTAGAATCGTTTGCAAGGCAATTGCCCTACCACTGTGCTCTCGCTTCGGCTCCCATTCATTGTGTTTTAATGATTCTTTAAGGATCCAGACACTGTTTTTATCTGATGGGACAAACACTAGAAACACATCCCATATTGACATTGTGGTTGGGGGAACCCAAACAAAGGACAACATTGCAGATGGGGCAGAGGAGGAAGTAATGCCTGACTCAAGCAAAGAAGAGACTGAGTGAGAGTGTGCTTCCAGAGGCCAGTTTGAAAGAGAACTCAATGGGGCCGAAGAGACAGCACAGTGGTAGAGCGTTTGCCTTGCATGCAGATGAATGGTGGTTTGAATCCCAGAACCCCATATGGTCCCCCAAGCCGAGCCTGCCAGGAGCACAGAGCCAGGAGTAACCCCTGAGTGTTGCTGGGTGTGATCCAAAAACCAATAAATAAATAAATAAACAAACAAATAAAAATAAAAAAGGACACAAGCCAATAATCTTTTGTGGCTGTTTTTGTGCCACAGTCATATTACACAGTGTGACCCTGATGAAAAAGCTAGACATGGAGCTTCTATAACTCTGAGTATAACTCTGATATAATGTGATGTATAAATGGAGGCCCAAGATTTGTTTGTTTTGATGATACTTAGCGTTATTCCTGGTTTGATGTTTGGGGGACTATACAGTGCTAAAGATAGAATCCAAAGCTCTTCCATGCCAAGCATGCTCCTGCTCTTTGAGCCATCCCTGGCCCCAAGAGGCAATAAAATAAAATAAAATAAAATAAAATAAAATAAAATATAAAATAAGGGGCCGGGCGGTGGCGCTAGAGGTAAGGTGTCTGCCTTGCCAGCGCTAGCCTAGGACGGACTGCGGTTCGATCCTCCGGTGTCCCATATGGTCCCCCAAGCCAGGAGCGACTTCTGAGCGCATAGCCAGGAGTAACCCCTGAGCGTCAAACGGGTGTGGCCCCCCCAAAAAAAAACCAAAAAAAAAATATATAAAATAAATAAAATAAAATAAATAAAATAAAATAATAAAATAAAATAAAATAAAGGAGGAGTAATATGTTATCTCAGGCATTCAATGCTCAAACACCAGGCCAGAGCGGTGGTGCAGCGGTATGGCGTTTGCCTTGCACGTGGCTGACCCAGGAAGGACTGCAGTTTGATTCCCAGAGTCCCTTATGGTCCCCAGAGCCAGGAGCAATTTCTATGCGCATAGCCAAGAGTAACCCCTGAGCGTCATCTGGTGTGGGCCCCCCTCCATAAAAAGAGTTCAAACACCAATATCACCACACAAGTGTCTCCCAGTTTTCCACCCACCACCATAGCCTGCCTCCATGCAAGCACAAACAAATTTACTTCATATTGTTTGTTGCAATACAAAAGCAAATGGAGTTATTAAAACTTAGGTCAATGAGGTCAATTTGAAGTGATTGCTAGATCCATGGTGTTAGAAAATTTAGGTTCTCTCTTTTTTGTTTGTTTTTTGTTTTTGTTTTTGTTTTTTTTGGGGGGCACACCTGGCAGCTCTCAGGGTTTATTCCTGGTTCTGTGCTCAGATGTTGCTTCTGGCAGGCTTAGAGACCCTATGAGTTGCTGGGAATCGAAACTAGGTCCATCCCAGGTCATCCGGGTACAAGACAAATGCCCTACCACTGTGCTATCACTTCAAGCCCACAAAAGTTAGTTTCTGAGGGGCTATGATTGGTGTTGACCTTTCTGTGATATGGTTTAGGTAATCGGAAATAACTTGGTAGATTGCTATTTAATTCCTCATCAGATTTCCTGTGATATTACTGAGTTGACAATACTATGAAGACATTATTGAGCTGACAGTACTATGAAATATTGAAATATTGCTTGACATCATACAGCCAGATGGTCCAGGACTTCTAGATCTGAACAAATTTGATGCCTTGGAAGATTTATGAAGTTATGTTGTGGAGCTGGGCCATTTCTATTGGAAGTTGTAAAATGTAACATTGAACTGCTGGTTCTTGCAGAAAGGGAAATTTGCCCTCCACTTCACTTTCCGAGAAATCTGCAAATTATCAGCCTGGACTGTACTACCTGGCAAGTATCTGCAGCTGCTATTTTCTGTTTGGAGATTACTGTTTTAGTACTGAGAAGATCTCAGAACAATTTTTTGTGTTGTTTTGTTTTGTTTTGTTTTGGGACCACACTCAGCAGAGCTCAGGGGTTACTCCTGGCTTTGCTCTCAGAAATTGCTCCTGGCAGACTCTGGGATGCTGAGAATCGACCCTGGGTCTGTCCTGGGGTGGCCACATGGAAGGTAAACTCCCTACCACTGTGCTATCTCTCCGGCCCACAGAACAATTTTTTAATATATATATATATTTGGGTGGGGTCACACCCGGCAGTGCTCAGAGATTACTCCTGGTTCTACACTCAGAAATTGTTCCTGGCAGGCTTAGGGGAGCATATGGGATCCCGAGATTTGAACCACCATCCTTCTGCATGCAAGGCAAACGCCTTACCTCCATGCTATCTCTCTGGCCCTGGTCATTTTTGTTACCTGTGTATACAGATACATACTCAAAATGATAGATTTGGATTATAGTACCTACAGCATATATATATATATATATATATATATATATATATATCTGAATTTAGATATATGCTGTAGGTACTATAATATATTATATATAATATATAATATATATATATACATATACATATACGTATTTTAGAGACAGGGTCTCACTATGTTGCTCAGGCTGGAGTGCAGTGGCTATTCACAGGCGCGATCCCACTATTGATCAGCACGGAAGCTTTGACCTGCTCCGTTTCTAACCTGGGCCGGTTCGCCTCCGGACACCCATCAGCATAGCGTGCTGCAGCCCAGAACTCCTGGACTCAAGCGATCCTCCGCCTCAGCCTCCCAAGTAGCTGGGACTACAGGTGCGCGCCACCACGCCCGGCCCAAAGAAATATTTTAGAGATAAGTCCATGGAAACCAGTAGTGTTTTATTCTTTATTTGGGGGGATGGTTAATTTTTGGGGGGTATTTGGGTCACACCCGGCAGCGCTCAGGGGCTACTCCTGGCTCTACACTCAGAAATCGCCCCCAGCAGGCTCAGGGGACCATATGGGATAACGGATTCAAACCACCATCCTTCTGCATGCAAGGCAAGCACCTTACCTTCATTCTATCTCTCTGGCCCCGGGGGGTTGATTTTTGGGGGCCATACCTGGTGGCACTCAGGGGTTACTCCTGATACTGAGCTGAAATTGCTCCTAGCTGGCTCAGGGGATATTTGGGGCATATGGCTTATGGGCTATTGAACCTGGGTCAGCCCTATGCAAGGCAAATGTCCTACCCACTGTGCTATTGCTCCGGCCTCTGAAGCTAGTAATATTTGGGAAGTAAAAAAGACAGAAAGGGTATTTTGATTCAGATGACAGTATACATAAAGCATGAAAGTGAGGGGAATGTGATTCAGTTAAGCAACTTTAATACAGTTGAAGCTTAGACAACAGTGGTAGTGGAAGAACTAATAAAATAGTTGGTGCCAGAGTAATATCACAGCAGGATGAGCACATGCCTTGCAAAACAGCTGACACAGGTTTGATCCGAGGCACATGATATGGTCCCCTGATCACTTCCAGGAGTGATCCCCGAGTGCAGAACCAGAGGTAATCCTGAGCATCGCCTGGTTTGGCTGCAAAACAAACTAAAGCAACAAACAGCAGAAAGAAAATAGGTTTTGTTATGCAGTCCTTAAAAAAAATATTTCTAGGATCTAAACCTTATTTGAAAATGTGATAATTAATCTGTTTTGTTTTTTTTTGCCAGAAAAATTTAGATAGATATCCATGTATCATATTTGACCTGCTAAAGAGCTTTATGAACCTGTAAAGTGACACAGATATTAAGCTACAATGGTCAGTGGTAGGCGATTATAAAGGAGTCAACTGATATCACTAAAAAAAGATTAGAAGGGGAAAAATCAATTACTATTAATCATTAGTGAACAATTAGTCAAAAATTCAAGTGAGAAGTAGTTCAAGGCCTAATTAAAGAAGTGATGAGAAGTTTGAAACATGATTAAAACAAAAGAACATTGGAAGTTAAAACTACTAATTTTTGAAATGGATTGTATTATTGAGTGCTGGAATGATCTCATTTTAGACTTCCTGGAGAAAGAGATATCATCCAAAACAGACACATGGGTCATGAAGATGTGGTACATATACATAATGGAAAATTACATAGAGGTAAGGATGGTGCAATAATGCAATTTGCAGTAACATGATGGAACTGGAAGTTATGTTACATGAAGTAAGCCAGAAGAAGAAAGATAAATACGGAATGATAACATTTATATATGGTGTTTAGAATAACTACATGAAGACATGCAATGGGCATTGTTGAGAAAACTTGAGGCCCCAGAATATAGTAAAGATAAGGAAAGAAACAAATATGAAAGGATGGGGGCAAGGCCAGCGGCAAAGTCTCGGGTGCATTGGTGGTGTTAAGAGAGTACAGAACTAAATATCCAAGTTAGAGCCAACAACAATGAAAATACGAGACCCAACCTTTAACAACCAAAATAAAAAAAAAAAAAGGGCCTATTATGCTGGCAGGCTAGGGGTTGGAGGTGGTGGAATGGGATGGACTCTGGGAACATTGATGAAAGGAGGTTGACATTGGTGGTAGGATTGGTCATGAAACATTGTGTCTGAAATCCAATTATGAATATATTGTAAACCACAATGGTTTACAAATATGAACCTTTTATTTCCTGTATACATAACATAAGATATAGAGACAGAAAATTAGAGTTCATAAAAATGAAGTTGAGTGCAGATTAAAGTCTATTTGAGATGATTTAATCTAGAACACAGGAGAGAAGTATTAGATGAAAAACTGGGAGACGCCAGTCAGTGTAGAGTGCTTGTGTAAAAAGAAATGAATGTTACTTAGAATACGAAGAAACAAGATTAAAAAAAATTTGTTTAAAAGAATGCAAGGCGGGCCCGGGAGATAGCACAGCAGCGTTTGCCTTGCAAGCAGCCGATCCAGGACCAAAGGTGGTTGGTTCGAATCCCGGTGTCCCATATGGTCCCCCGTGCCTGCCAGGAACTATTTCTGAGCAGACAGCCCAAAAAACAAACAAACAAACAAACAAAAAAAAACAAAAAAAAAAGAATGCAAGGCTTCATTTATTTATTTTTCTTGGTTTTTGGGCCCTACCCAGTGGTGCTCAGGGGTTGCTCCTGGCTCTGCACTCGAAAGTTGCTCCTGCCAGACTCAGAGGACCATATAAGATGCCAGGATTCTAACCAGGGTTCCTCCTGTGTTGGCCTCAGGCAAGGCAAAAGCTTTTGTGTCTTTTTGTTTGGTATCATTTTGACCTTCTGAATCTGAATCTGCATAGCTACTTCTGTGCCGAGTGGGAAAGTTCTCAGCTATAATCCCTCTCTCACCACTCTTTCTTTCTCTTTTCTTTTTCCTCACCTTCGGATATTTGTATGATTGAGAGATGATTCTAATATTTTTCCATTAAGAACTTGATATTTTCTTACATCCCTTTGCTCACTTTTTTCTTTTCTTTTTTTTTTGGGGGGGGGATCACACCCAGCAGCGCTCAGGGGTGACTCCTGGCTCTATGCTCAGAAATCACTCCTGGTATGTTCGAGGGACCATATGGGATGCTGGAATTTGAATCACCGTCCTTTTGTATGCAAGGCAAACACCTTACCTCCCTGATATCTCTCCGGCCCCGAGCTCACTTTTTTCTTTTCCTTATGCATGCAGGCTTGTATTTTTCTTTCAAATTGATCTCCACTATGAGATCAATTCTCATTCTACTTCTCTATCTATGAGATTCTGATACTAAGCTTTACTAGTGTTTTCTTCAGCCCTTTCAATTCCTTTTGAATGGACTAGCTCATCATTTGCAAAGTTCTTCTTTGAGTTGGCTGAATTTCTTTTTTAGTGATTGCTTAATTTTGTTGGGAAGTGTTTGCTTAACTTCTGTTGCCAGACAGTGAGTGTTGATTTTCAGTCCTCAAAGACCAGATTCAAGCATTTAATGAACTTGGGGACTTGTCTGGGATTCTGTTCCTATCTGTGACTTCAGCTAAATTCTTTAGTTTCCTCCCTTTTTTTTATTTTTTGGTTTTTGGGTCACACCCATCTGCGCTCAGGGGTTACTCCTGGCTCAAAAATTACTCCTGGCAGGCTCGGGGGACCATATGGGATGCCGGGATTTGAACCACCGTCTTTCTGTATGCAAGGAAAACACCTTACCTCCATGCTATCTCTCCGGGCCTACCCCCCCCCCTTTTTTTTGGGTCACACCTGGCAATGCTCAAGGGCTACTCTTGGCTCTGGACTCAGAAGTTGCTCCTAGCAGGCACAAGGGGCCATATGGGATGCAGGGGATCGAACTCAGGTCTGTCCTGGATAAGCTATGTGCAATGCAAACGCCCTACTGCTATGCTATCTCTTTGGTCCAAGCCCCCTCCCTCCCCCTTTTTTTTTTAATTTTGTGTGTGTTAATGGTGAAAGTTTAGATTCCCAGTTACTTAACTGATATTTTGAGTTGTTTATACCAGATGACTTCTAATAATACATCTGTTGTCTGGTTATTTTCCTTACCAGGCAGTGTTATTTGAGTATGCTCAGAGAAAGGCCAGCTAGTTACTCTGTTGAGTTAACTGAGATTTAAAGCTGTATTCTGTATGAGAAATTAGTGCCACATCCTACCTGCCCCCAAATAGAAGATATATATATATATATGTATGTAAAATAGCATAGAAAAGATGGATGGGATTCCCAGTCTTACACAAATGTGGCTTAACTAGATTTCAGGGAAGTGAAGGGCTTGTTAATATCTTCATAGTATCTTCATGTCTCCAATGCAATTTTGGTTTTTCAAATTTGTCATTTCTCTTTCAGGATATTTATTTCAGATTGGCATTGGAAATGGCCATTTTTCTCAACAACTCTACATAGTGTTTCCCTCTGTCCCACTGCCTTGCCCTGCTTTTTATTTAAACTTATTTATTTTATTGATTGACTAATTGATTGGTCATTGGGTTACACCCATAGGCGCTCAGGGGTTACTTCTGGCACTGCACTCAGAAATTGCCCCTGGCAGGCTGGAGAAGCATATGGCATACTGGGAATCAAACTGGGTGGGTCCCTTCCAGGTCAAGTTGCCCTGCATTCTCTATCTTACTTTTCCCTGACATGCATCCCTCCAATAAAAATACCAAAAAGGCATCATTCCTCCACATCCCAGTTGAGAGCTGCCCCATGTTTTTCTCTGAATTCTTACTGGATATATATTACCTTTCATTGTAATTTAACTTTGCATTAGGAGTATTACTTGTCTTTTCAGTAAGTGTTTTCTCGAGGTTATGATTGTACTGTTGCATTTCTTGGTGTCCAACCAAGAAACTAATATCTGTAATTTATGTTATTGAGAGAATTCCACAAAATATATGCATGAGACCAATTATCCCTTTGCTGATCATTTTTATAATGCATCTAAGGAATTAGAACTTTCTTTGCCAAAACCACCTGGGTCTGACGTTCTCTCAGTTATTTTTGTCTGAAGGACTATTTTCTCCAAATGATTATTTCAGTGTAAATAATTCTACTTCAGGTGTGTCCCTATTGGACAAGAGCCTATTAGGTTGTATTTTCTACCGGAAATTAAGGGATAGTCTAAATCCTAAAGATTCAGTCTATAAGCAAATGCAGTATACCCTGAACAATGATGCAACCTTTGCAATGTTATCCAGACAGAAAATTAATTTGGGGGGCTGGAGAGAGAGCACAGAATGTAGGGTGTTTGCTTTACACACAGCAGACCCAGAACTGACAATGGTTCGATTCCCGGCATCCCAGAAGGTCCCATGAGCCTGGCAGGGGCAATTTCTGAGTGCAAACCCAGGAGTAATTTTCGAACATCACCGGGTAGGACCCCTGCTCCCCAAAATAAAGAAAAAAGAAAAAAAAAGAAAATTAACTTGTTGTATTTTGTCCCCTCCTATTATCACTTAGCCTTTGTAGTTCTTTTTGTTTTGTTTTGTTTGTTTTGGGTCACACCCTGCAGCTCTCAGGAGTTACTCCTGGCTCTGCAATTAGAAATCGAAGGCATGGGGGACCATATGGGATGCCGGAATTCAAACCACCATCAGTCCTGGATTGGCTGTGTGCAAGGCAAATGCCCTACTGCTGTGTTATCTCTCTGGCCCCAGCCTCTGTAGCTCTTGATGACATTTTAAACTAAACATAATTTACAGAATAGCTATAAAACATGAATTTTTCTTTAATTTTTTCTTCTTTTTTTTTTAAGTTTTTAGGAGTGGGGGCTACACCTAGTAATGCTCAGATGTTACTCCTGATTCTGCAGACAGAAATTACTTCTGATTGTGCTCAAGATCAAACCAGGGTTACCTATGAGCAAGACAAGTATTATTAACTTTATTATTAACTTATTAAACTGCCCTGTTTTCCTCTTCTATGATGCTCACAAATTCTTATGCTTTATGGCCAGAGAGATAGCACAGCAGTAGGGCAATTGCCTTGCACACAGTTGATCCAGGACAGATAGTGGTTTGAATCCTGCATCCCATATGGTTCTTCATGCCTGCCAGGAGCGATTTCTGAGCACAGAGCCCAGAGTAACCCCTGAGCACCGCCAGGTGTGACCCAGAGACAAACAAACAAAAAAAAAAATCCTTATGCTGTTTAAAATTATCTTGGCTTCAAATTTGACTCCCAAGATTTCATTTGTACACTGCACTTTTTTTTGCCTTTTTGTTTTTATTTTTTAATATAATTTTTATTTTAATCATAGTGGCTTACATATGTTCACAGTAATATTTTAGGTACATATTAACGTAGAATCAGGGGAATTCCCATCACCCAGTTGTCCTCCTTCCACCTCCATTCCCATCCTGCCTCCCATTCCTCCCCCCTCATCCCTGGGGCTGCCAGAATAAGAGGTCCCCTCTGTGCCTAGCTTACTACTTAATGATCTTACGACTGTTTGATCATGTTTTTGATCATGACCATTTGAGCCCTATTATTATTTATTTTTATTTTTTTATCTATTATTATTTTTAACATCTACCTCTCTTCCCTTTCTACTGTTACTTCTGTGAGAACCAGACACCACATAAAATGAACTGTGATGTATATAAAAATGTGCAGGGGCCGGCGAGGTGGCGCTAGAGGTAAGATATATCTGCCTTGTAAGCGCTAACCAAGGAAGGACTGTGGTTCAATCCCCCGGCGTCCCATATGGTCCCCCCAAGCCAAGGGCGATTTCTGAGCACTTAGCCAGGAGTAACCTCTGAGCATCAAACGGATGTGGCCCAAAAAAACAAAAAAAAAGTGCATACACTTTAGTGTGTTTGTGCACATTCTAATTATAGTTTTTTTGTTTTGTTCTTGGTTGAATCTGGCCAACTCAGGAGCTACTCCTGGCTCTGGGCTCAAGGATAACTCTCTTTTTTTTTTTTGGTTTTTGGGTCACACCTGGCAATGCTCAGGGGTTATTCCTGGCTCCAGGCTCAGAAATTGCTCCTGGCAGGCACAGGGGACCATATGGGACGCCGGGATTCGAACCGATGACCTCCTGCATGAAAGGCAAACGCCTTACCTCCATGCTATCTCTCCGGCCCCACAAGGATAACTCTTGATGCTGCTTGGGGAACTACATGGTGCCAGGGATAGAACCATGGACTAACCACGTGCAAAATAAACTACTTAACCCCTTAACCTCTAATAAACTACTTAACCCCTTAACCTCTGTGTTATCCTTTCAGTTCCATTTTGCTGAAATCTTTGCTAGATTAAAAAATAAAAAAACAACAAACACATGATTAGTAACTAATAGTGAATTTCTCAAAGAATTTTTAATTTAAGTTTCAAAGATGACACAAACTCAAGAGCATTTCTGTGAGGAAAAATTTAAGAGAGTAGGATATCGTAGAAAATGAACAGTGAAGGACCAGAGTGATAGATAGTACAGAGGGCAAGGTGCTTGCCTTGCATGTATCTGATCCAGGTTCTATCCCTAGCATCCCATTTGGTACATCAAGGACCAAATAGTCCCCAAGCAAAATAAACAGACAAACAAAAACCCTCAGCATCTTATATGGTCTCTAAGGGGAAAAATAAAGAATAAAAATGGAATATTAAGAAGAGAAAAACAAAGGAAAAAAAAAAAACAAAAAAAATGGAATATTATACAGCCATCAGCAGAGATGAAGTCATAAAACTTTTTTTATACATGGATGGGGTTACTCCTGGTCTGCACTCAGAAATCACTCCTGGTTTGGGGGGACCATATGGGATGCTGGGGATTGAACCAAGGTCCGTCCTGGGTCAGCCACGTGCAAGGCAAATGCCCTACCGCTGCACCACTGCTCTGGCCCTCAGCTATGAGATTTAAGAAAAATAAAAGATATCATTGTAACAATGCTCAGGAACAATAGAGATGAGGGCTGGAAGGACCGGCTCACAAAATAAAGCTCACCACAAGAAGTGGTGAGTACAGTTAGAGAAATAACTACACTGACAACTATCGTGACAATGGTAATGAGTGAGAGAAGTAGAATGCCTGTCTCAAATACAGGAGGTGGGGGTGTGTGTTTGGAGATAAGGGTATTGGTGATGGTAAAGTTGCCCTGGTGAAGGGGGGGGGTGTTCTTTATATGACTGAAACCAAACTACAATCATGCCTGTAATCAAGGTGCTTAAATAAAGATATTATTTTTTAAAAAGAATAAAAAAAAAGAATAATGATAAAATTTTAAGTGCTGAGGTCACTTTACCATAAAATCCCATGATTAATGACTGAGGGATTACACACATAGCACAATCCTAGAAAGTAGAAAATTTTCTCAATGGCCAGGACTGTCGGTCTGAGACTGAAAGAACAAAGAATGCAAGAAGAGAACTCTGTTAACCCCAAAATGGACTCAAGAAAGGATTAATCATCAGTGATAAATGTCTGTGGTCTCCAAAGAGCAGAAAGTGTTGTGCTATTCTGAGCAAATTCCATCCATCACTGTTGACCCATAATAGCTATCCATCTATTACACAGACTGGTAAGAATCTACAGCTGCCAAGGTCAGCTCTGTGACTTGCTTGGCTCCAAATTACCACTGCGACTGTCACACTTGCTATCACCAAGCATTCTTCCATTCACCATAATTGCCAGGTTTCAAACACACATATCCCCTTCTCCTTCATTTTAAAGCACAAAAGAGAAATATAGTGGCTTGGCTCTTACTCTCCAGGTCTGCCTGCCAAATTTAATTGGATGGCTAAAAATAGGGTTTCAAGTCTAATCACTTATCGAACATTGATTGAGCACAGACTTAAGGAATATAAATATATGTCAGACCTTGTTAATATCCTTCCAGAGTTTATGTTCCATTTTTAGTATTCTGGCAATACATAGGTTTTTCAGAAGATTTTTCATCCTTTTGTTCTCCAATTCAGGAAAGGTAGCAAATGTAAGCAACCAAAATGTATATTGGATACTAAGAATTAAATAATGGAATTAAAAAGTTTAAGCAATGGTGAATATAAGGTAATAAAATTAGTTTTTTTCTTTGTTTTTTGGGCCACACCCGGCGTTGTTCAGGGGTTACTCCTGGCTGTCTGCTCAGAAATAGCTTCTGGCAGGCACAGGGGACCATATGGGACACCAGGATTCGAACTAACCACCTTTGGTCCTGGATTGGCTGCTTGCAAGGCAAACGCCTACTGTGCTATCTCTCCGGGCCCAGTAATAGAATTAGTTTTAAGATTAGCTATGCAGCAGAGAGAGAGAGCACAGCGGCGTTTGCCTTTCAAGCAGCTGACCCAGGACCAAAGGTGGTTGGTTCGAATCCAGGTGTCCCATATGGTCCTTCGTGCCTGCCTGGAGCTATTTCTGAGCAGACAGCCAGGAGTAACTCTTGAGCACCGCCAGGTGTGGCCCAAAAACCAAAAAAAAAAAAATAAAAAATAAAAAAATAAAATAAAATAAAATAAAAATAAAGATTAGCTATGCAGATATAATTAAATGACATAGGAGGAAATACAGAGAAAAACCTGAATTCACAGATTTGCCTCAAATATTTTATTTTTAGTTTTTGGACCATACCCAGTGGTGGTCAGGGGTTACTTCTGGCTTTGTATTTAAAATCACAACTGACAGACACGAGGGACCATATGGAATCCAAGGAGTGAACCTGAATTGGCCATGTGCAAGGCAAAAGCCCTACCTACTGCACTATTGTTCTGGCCCCAATTTTTGGAGAAGTCTATCTATCTATCTATCTATCTATCTATCTATCTATCTATCTATCTATCTATCTATCTATCTATCTATCTATCTATCTATCTATCTATCTATCTATCTATCTATCTATCTATCTATCCATCCATCCATCCATCCATCCATCCATCCATCCATCCATCCATCCATCCATCCATCCATCCATCCATCCATCTATCTATCTATCTATCTATCTATCTATCTATCTATCTATCTATCTATCTATCTATCTATCTATCTATCTATCTATCTATCATCAATCTATCAATCTATCTGTCTACCCAAGCTCCACATTTAAGGAATTTATATCTCACCTTGTATTTGTATACATTTTACCAAATGTATAATTTGTGGGGAATACCTGGCAGTGATCTAGTTTACTCCTAGTTCTCTGTTCAGGTACTACTCCTAGAAGGCTCAGAGGAATTGATGAGATGATGGAGATTTAATCCAGGTGGGTCACATGCAAGGCAAGTGCCCTCCTACTCATTGTACTATCACTCCAGCCCCGCCAAGTACAATTAAAATGATTAATGTTAGAAATCCTCACAAATGGTCCTGAGAGATAGCATGGAGATAAGGTGTTTGCCTTGCATGCAGAAGGATGGTGGTTCGAATCCCAGCATCCCATATGGTCCCTGGAGCCTGCTAGGAGCAATTTCTGAGTGAAGGGCCAGGAGTAACCCCTGAGCACTGCAGGGTGTGACCCCCCCAAAAAAAAACAACAAAAAAAGACATCTTCACAAGTATTATCTATTAATAGATAAATATCCAATTTCATAAGGTATTTATTTCTTTTTTATTTTTATTTTATTTTATTTTTTTTTTGTTTTGTTTTTTGGGCCACACCCGGCATTGCTCAGGTGTTATTCCTGGCTGTCTGCTCAGAAATAGCTCCTGGCAGGCACAGGGGACCATATGGGACACCGGGATTCGAACCAACCACCTTTGGTCCTGGATTGGCTGCTTGCAAGGCAATCACCGCTGTGCTATCTCTCCGGGCCCAAGGTATTTATTTTTAATTCCATTTCATACTGAAAAATGTTAAAAATTGAAATAATAAGGGAGATCTAAATAATTTCCCAATATTTAATGAATTAAAATTATTGTTATGATGTTTAAACTAATTATATTCTCTCTTTTGTTTTTTATTTTGGGGCCACACCCATTTGATGCTCAGGGGTTACTCTTGGCTAAGTGCTCAGAAATTGCCCCTGGCTTGGGGGGACCATATGGGACGCTGGGGGATCGAACCACGTCCTTCCTTGGCTAACGCCACCGCTCCGCCCCCTAATTATATTCTTTTTAAAGAATTATTTTTTGTTTTTGTTTTTGTTTTTGAGTCACACCCGGCGTTGCTCAGGGGTTACTCCTGGCTGTCTGCTCAGAAATAGCTCCTGGCAGGCACGGGGGACCAGATGGGACACCGGGATTCGAACCAACCACCTTTGGTCCTGGATCGGCTGCTTGCAAGGCAAACGCCGCTGTGCTATCTCTCCGGGCCCTTTAAAGAATTATTTTGTTGTAGAAATGAAAATATCAAGTAAAAAGGTGAAGAGGGGGAAGAGTAAATGGAGGCCAACTGAAGGCAATATAAGAACAGTGTTCAGAAATATTGAACACAATGGTGGTGTAGCGGCATGATAGCTATAGACTTCAAAACCACTAGAATCTACAGTAAGTATGTGCTGAAATGATAATAATTAAACCTTAAAATATATCTATTAAGGAGGAAGGATGGGGCCAGAGCAATAGCGCAGAGGCAAGGCGTTTACCTTGCATGTGGCTAGCCTAGGAGGGACCTCGGTTTGATCCTCCAGAGTCTCATATGGTCCCCCGAGCCAGGAGTGATTTCTGAGCCCAGAGCCAGGAGTAAAGCCTTGAGCATCACCGAAAACAAACAAACAAACAAACAAACAAAAACTTAAAAAAAAAAGAGGAAGGAATTGGGACGGAAACTGGAACTATTGGTGGAGTAGTGGAAGGATGCTGACCCTTGTAGTGGTTTCGGATTTGGACTATTACATGCCTAAAAACATTAACAGCTTCATAAATCACAATATTTTGTTTTGTCTTGTTTTGGGGTCACACCTGGTGGTACTTAGGGATTACTCCTGGCTCTGCACTCAGAAGTCACTCCTGGCAGGCTCCAGGGACCAAATGGGATGCGGGATTCAAACCAGGGTTCTTCCTGTGTTGGCCTCATGAAAAGCAAACACCTTACCGCTGTGCTATCACTCCAGTCCCAAATCACAGTACTTTTATATGCCACAAATGAGTGCCATCATATGTGTATTGTATAACTCTAATTTCATTCAGCGTAATACTCTTTATATCAATTCATGTATAAGCAAAATTTCATGACTTCATTTTATTGACAGCTGTGTAGTATTTCATTGTGCAGATGTACCATGTTTTTTTTTTTTTATCCACTTATCTATTCTTGGGCATTTGGTTTGTTTATGGATTCTGGCTATTGTGAAGAGTATTGAAATGTTGATAGAAGTAGAGATGCCTTTTCTTTATTGTATTTTGAGAACCTAGGTTATATTATGAGTGACATTGCTGGGTCAAATGGAAGCTGAATTTTAAGTTATTTGAGGAAATTCAATATTGTTTTCCAAAAAGGACCAGCTCACATCTCCATAAGTTGTGATTGAAAGGGTCCTTTCAACATCCACAACAGCACTGGTCGTTCTGGTTCTTTTTGATGTGTGTCAGTCTCTATGGAGGGAAATGACATATTATTGTTTTTTATTATTTATTTATTATTGATTTACATCTCCCTGATCATTAATGATATAGATATATATATATATATATATTTTTTTTTGGTTTTTGGGCCACACCCATTTGACGCTCAGGGGTTACTCCTGGCTATGCGCTCAGAAGTCGCTCCTGGCTTGGGGGACCATATGGGACACCTGGGGATCCAACCGCGGTCCGTCCTAGGCTAGCGCAGGCAAGGCAGGCACCTTACCTCTAGCGCCACCGCCTGGCCCGATATAGATATTTTTTAAGTGTCTTTTGTCATTTGTATTACTTCTTTGAGGGCATTTCTGTTCATTTCTTCTTCCCATTTTTTTTCTGGATTAGATTTTTTTTCTACCACTGCCTTATATATCTTGATATTAATCCCTTATTAGAATGGATGGGTTAATAATTTCTCCTAATCCGTGGGCAATCTTTGTATTCTGGCTACCATTTTCTTTGAGGTGCAGAAACTTCTTATTTTAATGCAGTCTCATTTATTTTTGCTTCCACTTTCTTGTTCAGTGGTGTTTCATCCTTGAAGATGCCTTTTGCTTCAACGTCATAAAGGCAAGGCAAATGCCCTAACAATGTGCTATCACTCCGGCCCTCATAGCTGTCATTTTTATTGATTATAGAGACCACACCAGGTGGGGCAGTAAGGACAGATAGCTCAGGCTATCCTGCACCAGTCCCACCCAGGTTTACAGGTAAGACAATCTCTGTTTTACGGCAAATCCAAGTTGTAAACAAACATACAAAGGAACCAGGGATGATCTTTGTTTTAGGTAAAGAAAATGTATCCTAACATATTTCTTTGAGGTTTTCTAATTTTGTGGCATAAATATTCTCAAAATCATCTCAGATTATTCTTTGAATTTTTGTAGTTTACATTGTGAAGTCCCTCCCTTTTATTTCTAATATAGTTTATTAGGGCTTTCTCTCTCTCTCTCTCTCTCTCTCTCTCTCTCTCTCTCTCTCTCTCTCTTTCTCTGTGAGTCTAGTTAGTGGTTTATTGTTATTTTTCTTTCTTTTTTTTTTTTTTTTGTGGTTTTTGGGTCACACCCGACAGTGCTCAGGGGTTATTTCTGGCTCCACGCTCAGAAATTGCTCCTGGCAGGCACAGAGGACCATATGGGGCGCCGGGATTCGAACTGATGACCTCCTGCATGAAAGGCAAACGCCTTACCTCCATGCTATCTCTCCGGCCCCTTATTGTTATTTTTCAAAGTAACAGCTCTTGCTTTATTTAATCTTTTGGATTTTTTTTTAGATATCTAGTTTATTATTTTCTACTCAAAATTGTATTATCTCCTTTCTTCTTCTTGCTTTCAGCTCATTGTGATGGTCATTTTTAAACTTTTTAAGCTGTGCAGTTATGTTATTTATGTGAGCTCCTTCTTCCTTCCTGATAAATGCTTGCAAAGCCATAAACTTTTCTCTTAACTTTATTTTTGCTGTGTCCCACAATTTCTAATAACTCATGTACTCTTTCTTATTTATTTCCAGGAATCTTTTGATTTTCTCTATGACTCACTGATTGTTCGGTAGTGAGTAGTGAGTTGTTTGATTTCCAATGTTAGAGTTACTTCTCTTTTTGTTTGTTTTCAATGTATGAATGTCATAGATAGTTAATATACTTTCTATCTTCTTGAGCTTGTGGAGACATGTTTTATGGCCCAGCATGTGTTCAATATTGGAGAATTCCCCATATTCATTTAGAATGTGTATTTCACATTTTGGAAATGAAAAGCTCTGTATATATTTACTAATATTCTTCTATTTCTTCCTTCAAACTAATATTTCCTTTTTGAGTGTTAGCCTGGTTTATTACCAAGAGGTGACAGAATAATGTTGAAGTCATTGTATTGCTATGAATATTTTTCTTCAAGTCTATTAGCAAGTTTTTTAATATTTTGCTGGCTCCTTATTGGGTGCATATATGCTTAGGAATGTGATTTATTGTTGATGTACATATCTCTTGATTATTGAGAAATGACTATTTCTTATAACCTGTAATCAATATTGCCTCATATTAGTATGGAAACAACATTTTGAAGGAGCTGTTTGCTTGAAGGATTGTCTTCCATCTTTGAATTTGAGTCTATTTGCTCTGAGTATTCAAATGTGTATCTTGCAGGCAGAAGAAAATTTATTTTAATTTTAAAAATCTGTTTTGCCAAAAAAAAATCTGTTTTGCCACTTCATCTCTATCATCTCTGTCTCTGTCTCTTTCTCTCTGTCTCTCTCTGTCTCTCTCTGTCTCTCTCTGTCTCTCTCTGTCTCTGTCTCTCTCTCTCTCTCTCTCTCTCTCTCTCTCTCTCTCTCTCTCAATTTTAGGCCAAATCCCATGGCACTTCTGGCCTCTGAGCTCAGAAATTTCTCGTGGCATGCTTGGGGAATCATAACAGATGCTATGGTCTAAACCCCTTACTATTACTCTGGCCCCACCACTCTCTGTCTCTTAGTTGGTGCATTTTGTCCATTTGTGTCATCTTGTTGTAGAAATTTGGTACATTTTTGAGGTGTATCTTGCCTTAAAGTTTCTCATCAGTTATTTTAAAGTTAGTAATGTATTTATGAAGTTTCTAATCTGCTCTATATCCCTCGTTACTTATCATTCCTTCAAATGTGAGTGAGAACTTAACTGGGTAAAATATTCTTGCTGAGGTATTTATTTTATTAATTTTTTTCACTATATCCCATCACTGCCCTTTGACTTGGAGGATTTTCTTTGGTAAATCATCTGTAAATCTGAAGAATGCTCCTTCTTATGTGATTTTCTTCTATGATCTTGCTGCTTACCATATTTGACCTTTGTATATGGTTTTCATCATTTTGTTTAAGATGTATCTTGGAGTATTTTTATTTGGATATATTTCAGTTGTTATTCTTTGGACTTCCAGGATATGGGTACATGTACTCCCCAGTTCTGGTAACTTCTCAGCATGATTTTTTTGACTGTGGCTTTTTTTATGAGTTGTCTTCCTGGCCTTCTGATGAATTCTTTTTTTTATTTTTCCACACCTGGCAGTGCTCAGGGGTTACTCTTGGCTTTGTGCTCAGAAATAGCTCCCGGCAGGCTCCGGGGACAAAATGAGATGCCAGGAACTGAACGCGGATCTGTTCCCGGTTGACTGCATGCAAGGCAAACACCCTGCTTCTGTGACATCACCCCGGACCCATAATGATTCTTTTTTTTTTTTTTTTAATTATGAGAACAAAGATGCAAAGAAAGAGGACAAGGTAAAGTTACAGTGGAAGGACAATCACCCATAACATAATTCTCAGAAGAAGTCTCCTTGCTGATATCTTAACTTTGAACTTTCAACCAAAGAACATTAAGATAAATAAAGGGGCCGGGTGGTGGCGCTGGAGGTAAGGTGCCTGCCTTACCTGCGCTAGCCTAGGAGACAGACCGCGGTTCGATCCCCCGGCGTCCCATATGGTCCCCCAAGCCAGGAGCGACTTCTGAGCGCATAGCCAGGAGTAACCCCTGAGCGTTACCGGGTGTGGCCCAAAAACCAAAAAAAAAAAAAAAAAAAAAGATAAATAAAATAGAATCCATGTACAATTACTTTGTTCCTCAGGTCCCCAGATTGTAACACATTATAATAATTCTTAACAGTACACAAGGCAATCTAAAGCCATAAAACTTACGTAACTCTTTAAACATTAGAGGCATAGTAATTTTTACATTTCCATGTACATGCATATTAGCTTAAGTTAACCTCAAATTTTAAGTGTTTTTTTTTTTTTTAAAGATTAGAGTCAAAGGAGCACAGTAAAAACGGTGTTTGAGTGGCAATTATTGTTTGCATAGGCCCACCAAAATATGAGAGGCATGAAAAGGAATAACCTTGGCCTAAATACAAAGAGACCCTACCCCTGAAGTTTCCTGGCATAAGACCAACTCTAGGCTCCAGGCAAGTTAGATCGTCCAATCCAAGACATTGTCCGTAGTGCCAACACACTTTTCACACAGTCTCTATTGTTGGTATCATGTTTCTGTATTAAAGATCCTGGAATCTGCATATCCTAAGTCAGGATGTGGAGCGTCTTCTCGTTTCACCTCACCATTAAAGGGCAATGCAGGAAGCCTTGTCCTGTAAGCAGGTCATTGTTGTTAAGTCTTCTCAGTGTTAAGGGAAGTCTCTTTTGAGCAGGTCGTGGTAGAGGATAGCTTCCAGGTGATGTTATAGACAAACCTGGATGTTTTGTGGACAGCTTCCCTGGTTCAGGGGTGAATGGAAAATGCCCTTTCTTCTGAGGCCTGTGCCAGGTCATTATGTCAATGTCCCATGATGATTCTTATGTTATTCCTCTTGAATTCATCCCAAAGTTCTCATGCCAGCTGTTCATTCATTTTAAGGCTATTTTCTCTCTTGTGCTGTTGTCTGAAGGTGTTATAAAGCTCATCTTTGTGCTCACCGATTCTGTCCTCAGCAGCTGTTACTCTGCTTGGTGCGGCCATCCAGTCAGATTTTCATTTCACCAAACATGCTTTTTTAGTTTTCTGTTTGAAGTTTTCTTATTTCCTCTCTCACAACCTATTGAGTTTGAGTTTTATTGGCTGTCCTGTCCATGGTTTCTTGAGTTCCTTAAACATTCTCAACATTTCCTCTCTCTGGTCATTATTAGAGAAATTGTATAGCTGAATGATGCTAGTCGGGTTTCAGAGTTACTATCTTCACTCATTAAGCAGGGTGGAATTCTGCATTGCATCGCCATTGTGACTTTTGCCGTATGGAGGTGTTGTATGTTGTGGTGTGTTGAATAAATATTGTTCTCTATTCCATCATTATGCTTCTTTATTCTTTTACTATATCTCAATCTTCCAGATTTTTGCATAAATGTTTCTCCAAAGCATGTGACTGATTTGTTTCCTATCTAGGGTATTAAGGCATTTTTTTTCCTTCATTAGAAACATTAGGCAGGTTTTCTAACATTTTTCTTGAGTTTTCTAGCATCTTCCTAAACTTGTTTTCTTTGTTGTTACACAGTTATGTTGTGGCTGGAGCATCGACATGAACTCTTCAACCAATGGACTTGGGAATCAGCCTGTTTGCTCTGGATACTGAAGTTCTTTGTCTCTGATCTAGGAATCATGTCTTCTGCTGACATATATGAAACTATAGGTCTAATAAAACTTAAGGCTAAAGCTTTCATTTTGTTTAAACAAGGCAAAAATTTTAAGCCTTAACAGTTTTTGACACTCCACTTTTCTCAATGCAACTTAAGACATTAGGGTGAGGTAATGTCAAAATTTTCTCTTGTGTTTAAACATTGATATTGAAATACTCTTACTGGCTTTGCCATTTTCCTCATAGTCCTAGAACTCATTTGATTTTGTAGTTGATTTTTATTTTGTTTTCGGGCCACACCCAGTGGTGCTCAGGGGTTACACCTAGCTTCGCACTCAGAAATTGCTCCTGGCAGATATGAAAAATAAATTTGTTTTAATTTGCTGACATTGTCAATTTGATACATGAATCATTAGATTCAAAATTTTTAGGGGCTGGAGAGATAGCATGGAGGTAGGGCATTTGTTTTGCATGCAGAAGGATGGTGGTTCAAATTCTGGCATCCCATATGGTCCCCTGAGCCTGCCAGGAACAATTTCTGAGCATAGAGCCAGGAGTAATGCCTGAGCACTGCAGGTTGTGACCCAAAAAAGAAAACAAATAAAACAAAACAAAACAAATAAATTTAGTATGTTAATCAGGTGTTCATCCCTTAGTCATAAATTTATTTTAATTTTCTGTTTGTTAATGGCCAAGCTTGGGGGAAGAACCACATGTGTTAGAACTGAGCCTGTAAGCAAGTGCCTTACTGCACTATCTTTTTGGCCTGTATATTAGTATTTAGTATTATTATTTGGTTTTGGGGCCATACCCTGCAGTGCTCAGGAGTCACTCCTAACTTTGTGCTCAGGAATTATTCTTGGTAGGCTCAGAATCTATATGGAGGCTTATGGAATCAAATCCTGTTGGCCTTGTGCAAGGCAAACGCCTTATCTACTGTGTTATTGCTCTAGCCCCTAATCTTTTAATCAACTGTGTTAATAGGCAAAGTGAGTAGGAAAATATGTAAGTTTTATATAAAGTCAGCTAAAATTCACAAATTTTGGTGAGATTGCTTCATTTAGTTACTTGGGTTATTTTCCTTTTCTGTAGAAAACAATAAACTCAAAAGTTAACCTTTATTACATATGCAAAATTTATAGAAAATTCAAAAATAACTCATAAATCTTTTTCATAGAAAATTTTATTTGGGACTAAGTTACTGTAATAAGTATACATTTTAAAATAAGATAAAATTTTATTTGGCCTAATACTTTTAAAATAAAAACATTAGCATGAACAAAACACAAATTAGCATTAATGGTGATGCTGGAAAAAGTTCAATAGGCTAAAGCACATTCTTTGCCTGACTATAAAAAGTCTAGATTTGAGGAGCTGGAGTGATAGCTCAGTGATAGGGCATTGGCCTGGCATGCTGCTGACCCAGGACGGACCTGGGTTAGATCCTCAGAGTTCCATATAGTCCCCCAAGCCAGGAGCTATTTCTGAGTGCATAGCCAAGGAGTAACTCCTGAGCGTCACTGGGTGTGGCCCAAAAACAAACAAACAAAACAAAAAGAGTTTAGATTTTTTTTTCTGTTTTTTTTTCTGTTTTTTTTTTTTTTTTTTTTTTTTTTTTTACTCCTGGCTATGCGCTCAGAAATCGCCTCTGGCTTGGGGGACCATATGGGACACCGGGGGATCAAACCGCGGTCCTACACCAGCGCTTGCAAGGCAGACACCTTACCTCTAGTGCCACCTTCCCGGCCCCAAGAGTTTAGATTTGATTCTCAGCACACATTCCCTGAGCACCAGCAGGAGTGATCTACAAGTACTGAGTTGGGATTAGTCCTTGAATGTCACCATGTGTAGCCCTCCAAATAAAAAACAAACAAACAAACATAAACCACTACCATTCTAGCATCGGTATTTGTGACACACATAAGCATCCTATAAGTATGATTGTGCAAGCATGTATGTGTCAGTGTGCAAAAGTATCTCCTTGTGTGATATGTCAAACTAAAGTGGCAATGTAATTCTAGGTTTTAGGCCAAGGATTTGTTTTTGGAGCAGTCCTTTTTAATTTTTCAATCGCAAGTGAGGATTAAGACAAAGATAGAGAGGAAGATGGCTGGGGCTGGTAATAATATAGTGGGTAGGAAGTTTACCTTGCATATAGCTTACCAGTTTCTTTTTCTGGCACCCTATATAGTCCCCTGAACCCCACCAGGAGTCAGACCTGAGTGCATAGCCAGAAGTAAGTTTTGATTACCACTGGTTGGGGCCCCAAAATAAAATAAAAAAGATGAGCATGACACAGTAGCTAATTACTTTTTTTTTGAGCTTTTAGAGTATATCAGGCATCACTCTATGTGTTTAATTCATTTTTTATATATGAATAAACAGTTTTTGAGTTGAGTAGTACTATTTATTTTATTATTAATATTATTATTATTATTATTATTATTATTATTTTGGTTTTTGGGCCACACCCGGTGGTGCTCAGGGGTTACTCCTGGCTGTCTGTTCAGAAATAGCTCCTGGCAGGCACAGGGGATCATATTGGACACCGGGATTCGAACCAACCACCTTTGGTCCTGGATCGGCTGCTTGCAAGGCAAACACCACTATGCTATCTCTCCGGGCCCCGAGTAGTACTATTTAAACTTATGGGGCAGTGATGTTGGTCCACACAACCTGTATTGAAAATTTCTAATTCAGTACTCAGGGAATCACTTTTGACAGTATTCTAGGGACTATACATGGTTATGGGATTGAATCAGAACTGGCCACATGTAAGGCAAAGACCTAAACCCCTGCACTATCTCTTTGGTTTCAGATCCTTTTATTATGGTGGCATCAGCAAAATAGAGTTTATGTAATTTGTCAAAAGTTAAACTACTTCAAGTAGGAGCCAACCTAAAAAAATTAAGGGGCCAAAGAGATAACATGAAGATAAGGCGTTTTGCTTTTCATGCAGAAGGTCGGTGATTCAAATCCCGGCATACCATATGGTCCCCTGAGCCTGCCAGGATCGATTTCTGAGTATAGAGCCAGGAGTAACCCCTGAGCGCTGCTGGGTGTGACCCAAAAACAAACAAACAAACAAAAAACAAAATTTAAATACCTTTTCAATGAACTAGACATTTATTTTCAGATTATGGGCTACAGAAGAGAGAGATAAAAGTAATAAATGATCAAATTAATAAGAATGACTCTAGAGAGGCTTGGGAGGGTCCCTCTCCCTTCTTGGAGCAGGATTTTGAGCCGGCATGGACGGGCAGCTGGCAGGCCTCCCCATGTGCCAGCGGCCTTTTGGTCCAGCCTAGGGTCAGGGGGGGGCCCGGACCTGGGTCACCCGACCCCCCTCCCCCCCATTCCTCCGGATCTCCAGGTGGGTTCCTGGAAGGAGCTGACGGGGCACCCTAGGCCCGGACACTGGCCTAGGGGGTGGAATTTGATCTGGTGGGTGGCAGATAGCTGCTCAGCTATACTCAGGCTGTCACTGGTAATTTCATACCAGTCTACATTTTGCAAACCGCGCGAACATTTGCTCCTCCCAACCATCAGTACCCCAGATTTACCCTTCTTAACTTTAGTAACACATAGTTTTAATCTCTGACCTAAGACATACAGTAGTTCTAACAAATCCCAGAACTATTTAGAATGACACATATTGAACACATATATCTTTTGAATATTTTATGGGTATTTTCTTTAACTGATGTAACTTTCTATATATTTTTCTACCATGATGTTTCTATCCACTTTTCATCTTGTCTTTTCTTTGTAAGCTGTATAGTAAGGATTGTTGTTGGAAATGTCCCTCAGTTTGATCCCTATGATTGAACTATGTCATGGAAATTGCTGGTTTTGTTCCTATGGCCTCCAGATGCACCAATAACGCTTCATGGCATTGATCCTTGTTTGCATAGACACATTAAAATGGGAAAACACCATACATATAGATAAGTTCTTATCTAATAAATCTCAGTACAATGTACCTTACACCCTGAACATTGATATAATGACCTGGCACAGGCCTCAGAAGAATGGGCATCCTCTATTCACGCCGGAACCAGGCAAGCTATCTACAAAACATCCAAGGTCTTTTATAGCAACAGCTGGAAGCAGTCCTCTACCAGGAAAGACACTACCAAGGGTCTGACATCGACCCCCTAAAAAGAGACTTCCGTTTACACTGAGAAGACTTGACAACATCAATGACCTGCTCTACAGGACATGGTTCTCTCTAGTGCCACTTAAGTGTGAGGTGAAACAAGAGCATGCTCTGCACCATCCTGACTGCAATATGGGATATGCAGACTCTAGGATCTTTAATACAGAAGCATGATACCAACAACAGAGACTATGTGAGGAATGGAGGTGTATTGCCACTACAGACGATGACTTGAATTGGACAAACTAGTTTGTCTGGAGCCTAGAGTCAGTCCTGTGCCAGGAAACTTCAGGGGTAGGGTCTCCTTGTATTTAGACCATAATTTGTCTTTCCATGTCCCTTATGTTTTGGTGGGCCTATGCAAACAAATGCCACTTTAATACCGTTTTTTTACTAAGTTCCCTTGACGCTAATCCTTAAGAAAAATAACCCACTAAAACTTTTGAGGTTAACAAACTAGTAAGCATGTGCATGGAACTAGAGAAATGTACTTTGCCCTCAATGTTTAAGGAGTTACATAAGTCTAATGTCTTTAGATTATATTGTGTGCTGCTAAGAAATAGTATGTACTACAACTGGGGATTTGAGGGACAAAGTAATTGTATTGTACATGGGTTTAGTTTTGTTTTTCTTAAAGTTCTTTGGCTGAAAGTTCAAGGCTGGGATATCATCGATGGGAATACCGTGAATTTTGTTTATGGGTGATTGGGCTTTCACTGTAACTTTACCCTGTCCTCTTTCTTTGCATCTTTGTTGTCATAATTAAAATTAAAAAAAAAAAAAGAATGACTCTAGAATTTGAGAACTAGATTAAAACGACTCATCCTTAATTTGGAACAATAAATAAAATTAGGAAAAAAATTAAGGAAGTATATAACATTGAACAAAACAGAGACCAAGAGCTAGAAAAACTTTGAGGGCTTCTTTTCTGCATCTCAGACTTCTCATTCAGCCAGAACAGCCAGATTTCAGCAATGCATAGTTCCTTTCATGGTTTAAAGTTTTCTCTAAGTTGCATATTCCCTTTCAAATACCAACCAGTTCTCTGATCTCCTTGCCAGCAAAAGTTATCAAAAAGACTGTTTATGTATTATCTCTCTTTCCTTGATTTCCTTTCATCTCACTTCAGTCAGGGTTTTTGTCCAATGTTCCCAGAAACTTCAACAAAGTCATTGGTGATGTCCTTGTTTTCTTAAATGGGTATTTCTGGGTTTCATTGCACTGCCTTTCTCTCTTTCTCTGTCTCTCTCCCACTCAATGCCTGAGATTTAATCTCAGGCCTCTATTAGGCAAAGCATGTGCTCTCTCACCTACATCATGTTCCACCTCTTAATATTATCTAGCCAACATAAATACCTTTTAATTCATGAAAAATTTTACCCTTTATTTGCAACATTATATGGTAGTCATTGTCCTTCAACAACTTCACTTTCCCAACAAACACACTAAGGTATCTCAGTCTTTAGTCCCTTCAGTCCTGGACTCTGGTTGTTCTGCTTCTTTGTGCCTTTCTGAGGGCCTGACTCCTATTAGTTTTCAACAAATATTTGCTGGATACGTAAATGAAGGAGTGTATGAGTAGAGGAATGGCAAAGTTAATAACTGGAGTGTTGTACAAGGCCAGAAAAAAAAAAGTTTAACTTAGCCCATAACAGTCAGAAAAGTTTTCCTGGAGTAAAAAGTGGAAGTTGATAGTCAAGAGATGAGTTGAGATGTTCCGAAACTAATTTTTTTTTAAATTGACTTACACTGTTTCTCAAGGAGACATGGGGAAAATGTCTATTATAGGAGAGAGGGAACTGAGAAAGAAAATATAGAAGGTTTAAGGTGTTTTTTGTTTTTTTTTTTTGCCACACCTGGTGATGCTCAGGGGTTACTCCTGGCTATGGGCTCAGAAATCACTCCTGGCTTGGGGGACCATATAAACACCAGGGGATCAGACCACGCCCGTCCCTAGGTCAGTGTGTACAAGACAAATGCTCTACTGTTTGTGCCACTGCTCCGGCCTCTAAGCTTTAAGTTTTAAGGCAAGTGAGAAGTGAATAAAAGAGATGAGATGCTGATACTGGGCAGCAGAGCAATACAAACTGGCTTAGAAAGGCTAAAGGGTGCCTGCCTTGCTCATGGACTTCCCAGATCCAATCCCAACATCCCATGTGGTTCCAGGAGACTTGCCAGAGGTGATCTCTGAGATTAGAGTCAGGGGTAAGCCCTGAGGTGTGTGTTTTGGGGAACACACACACACACACACACACACACACACACACACACACACTAGAAGGGTTGGTTGCTAAAGAAGACAAACCTAATTGTAATTTTTCCAGAGAAATTAAGTCTAATGGACACGTATTAACAAAGATTGTTTTTAAAAATAGGTTATATAAAAGATATACAAAAAGTGGGGCCGGAGAGATAGCATGGAGGTAAGGCATTTGCCTTGCATGCAGAAGGATGGAGGTTCCAATCCTGGCATCCCATATGGTCCCCCATGTTTGCCAGGGGTGATTTCTGAGCCTAGAGCCAGGAGTAACCACTGAGCGCTGCCAGGTGTGACCCCAAAACAAAACATAAAAAAAAAGATATACAAAAAGCACATGGAGGGCTTGGAGTGGTGGCGCAAGCGGTAAGATATCTGCCTTGTATGTGCTAACCTAAGATGGACTGCAGTTTGATCCCTCAGTGTCCCATGTGATCCCCTGAGCCAGGAGTCATTTCTGAACACATAGCTAGGAGTAACCCCTGGGTCACTGGGTATGGCCCAAAAACCAAAAAAAAAAAAAAAAAAAGCAAATGGAGTATCACAGTATAGGTGTGATTACTGTTTGCATTATTATAATAATATTGACATGGGCCTGGAGAGATAGCACAGCGGCTTTTGCCTTGCAAGCAGCCGATCGAGGACCAAAAGGTGGTTGGTTCAAATCCCGGTGTCCCATATGGTGCCCTGTGCCTGCCAGGAGCTATTTCTGAGCAGACAGCCAGGAGTAACCCCTGAGCACCACCGGGTGTGACCCAAAAACAAAAATAAAAAATATAATAATATTGATATTAAAATTGTATGAAAATTAGTCTTGCCATTGAATATTGATGCAATGGATGGGGAAGTCTGTGATTTTATTAGAAATAAACATTAAAAACAGGTGGTTCTAATATTTTGTAGGAAAAATTTAGCAAATAGTGACTAAATGAAATAGTTATAACTAATCTCACATATGTGTTATTTGAACTTCTCAGTTTTTTTCTAACCATGGTTCCCTTCCAACCTTGTTTCCTTTATTTGGTCTTCCTGACTAGGAAGCTGATATCTTATTCTTTTGTGCATGTAATCCCATTTATATGACTTCGTTGTGGCCTCCTTGGAATATCCTGATAGTTTATGGGGTTAACAGATAGCCCCTAGTTGAGAAATGTTGATTTTTACAAAAAGAAAAATCTAAATTGGTGGTAATGGTTGTCTCTATGGAAGAGAATAGAGGAGTCAGTAATTTTTGTTTTCCAAAATAAAAACCATAGAAGTATTTGGCTTTTGTTGTTGTTGTTGTTGTTGTTGTTGTTTGATTTTTTGTTTTTTTGTTTTTGGGCCACACCCGGTGACGCTCAGGGGTTACTTCTGGCTATGCGCTCAGAAGTTGCTCCTGGCTTGGGGGACCACGCGGTCCGTCCTAGGCTAGCGCAGGCAAAGCAGGCACCTTACCTCTAGCGCCACCACCCGGCCCATAAATATTTGGCTTTAAATTAAAGACTAAAGTGAATGAAATGAGTGGCCAGAGAGATAGCACAAAAGGTAGGATGTTTGTCTTGCACACGGTCAACCCAGGTTCAACCCCCAGCATCCCATATAATCCCCCTCAAGTATTCTAGGCATGATTTCTGTGCACAGAGCCAGGAGTAATGACTGAACAAGGCTAGGTGTGACCCAAAAAGCAAACAAAAAGAATGAAATGAGATAGAAGAAAGGTCAAACAATGCCATTAAAATGAACAATCCATTCCTAATACAAGCCGTTGATGATGCCAAAACCCTTACTTCAATGTGGGAAAATTTTAAACAGGAAATTTGGGAAGATTGTGAGATATTTTATTTAGTAAATCTTTAGAAAACCAATTTTATCTTAAATGAATGATGTAATCTCAGAAGGTGATTATGTGACCACAGGAAGTCCTGGTTGGAAGAATGCAGTACTTGAGCCAAAAATTTTAGGCAGTTGGTAAATATAACTTTCAAAGCTATTTGTAATTTTCTCTTACTGGTAAATCCAGAGAACACACTACATTCTTAATCCAATTTTCTTCATAATAAACATGTATTGTAGTTTATAATCGAGCTTGTTGTCAGAAAACGCGTTTGCTTTTACTAACATCCTTTGAGAAAAATCATTCTTTCTGTGAGGAATTCTGTAATTTCATGGTTCTTATGTTACAGAATTATTTTCTCACAAGAAAAAAGCCAGTCAACAGAAGTAGCCTATGAAATTATACTATATCTGGAAAATAATGTTTGCTGCTATTATAGAAGTGTTGTCACAGTTAAAGACTCAAGACTCATTGAAAGAACTGGACCCAGACATTGCTCTGAGAATATTAATGTAGAATATTTCTTTTTTTTTAATATCTGTATTTAAGCACCATGATTGCAAAAATGTTTGTAGTTGGGTTTTAGTTATAAAAAGAAGAACACCTCCCTTCACCAGTGCAACATTCCCACCACCAGTGCCCCCAACACCCTCCTCCCCCACCTCACCCTTGCCTATATTTGAGACAGGCTTTTACTTCTCTCACTCACTACCATTATCATGATAGTTGTTAGTGTAGTTATTTTTCTAGCTGCACTCACCACTCTTTGTGGTAAGCCGGTAATGTAGACCATTTCTTCAGTTAAAAAAAAGAAGTGTGATGTCAGGAGGTTTGTGTTTCAATAGAAGATAATTTTTCTTTAGCTAATGTATAGCATGTGAGGATTATCTGTGGAGGTATCTTTTCAACATATTTGAAAAGAGAAATATTCTATGAAAATAATCTTGCTGGGTTATCTTCTTCTGAAATTTGACTTAATAGAGGTCAACAAACTATTTCCAAAATATTCCCTTTCTTTAGTCTCTTCCTATCAACTTTCTGAAAATTCATTTAGAATCATTAAGACAATTTTTAAAATTTAATTTATTAAAGAAAATGCATCACATAGTTAATCATAATACATTTGTTTCCAGAACAATGGAAGCAAAGTTGTTGGGAATAAAATGGAAAGACAATTATAAAATGGAAGAGAAGAGGAAAAAAAAGAAAGTAAAAGAGAAAAAGTAGGGCCCAGAGAGATAGCACAGCAGTGTTTGCCTTGCAAGCAGCCGATCCAGAACCAAAGGTGGTTGGTTCGAATCCCGGTGTCCCATATGGTCCCCCATGCCTGCCAGGAGCTATTTCTGAGCAGAGAGCCAAGAATAACCCCTGAGCACCGCCGGGTGTGACCCAAAAGCAAAAACAAAAACAAAAATAAAAAAAAGAGAAAAAGTACAGTCGCAGCTCATTTGTGAAAATTATTGCATTACCAATGAAATCATTAATACAATAGCACGATTAGTAATCTCTTATTGTTATATGTCCAATCTGTTTAATTGGGATATTCCTTGAGAATTGATAGCATCAAACAAATTAAGTTGTCCAGAGATTCAAAGCTATGGAACTACAAATTTTAGGGACCTATACTCAGCTGCAGGGCCTCCTGGATAAAGGCCTGGTTCATACATGATGACTCCATTTGTGGCCATAGTTACAGCTGCCAGGCTTTCCCAGAAGAAGGGAGATAAAGGAGCGGGAGCCCACACTTACTCCAAAGAGACCCTTGGGGATATCAGTCCAACAAATAGAGTACCTGATGTGTGGTCAGATTGGCATTTCTTCAGGGATGCGTGGAGGGTCAGTGATGAGACAGGTCATAAGGGAAAAGGTGATTCTGGGTGATGGAAGCAGCAAGCATGGCTTCAGAAAGGTGGAGGCTTGGCCCATCTTCTCCTCCCAAGATGCTAGCTTTGTGCTGCATGGGCTGGTGTAGTCATAATCTTTGTTAATGTTTATATATCCTGAATATTAATCTTTTGTTTTGTTGTTGTTTTGGGGGCACACCTGGTGATGCTCAGGGGTTACTCCTGGCTGTGCACTCAGATGTCACCCCTGGCTTGGGGGACTATATGGGATGCCGGAGGGATTGAACAGCGGTCCATCCTAGGCTAGCACGGGCAAGGTAGACAGATGCCTTACTGCTTATGCCACTGCTCTGGCCCCCTAAATGTTAATTTTTATCTGAAATGTTGAAAGAGAAAATTTTTTCTGCTCAGTCAACTGTCTTTTTATTTTAGCCTCTGTTCCTTTTTTTTTTTTTTTTTTTTTTTGGTTTTTCGGGCCACACCCGTTAGATGCTCAGGGGTTACTCCTGGCTACGCGCTCAGAAATTGCCCCTGGCTTGGGGGGACCATATGGGACGCCGGGGGATCGAACCGTGGTCCTTTCCTTGGCTAGCGCTTGTAAGGCAGACACCTTACCTCTAGCGCCACCTCGCCGGCCCCTAGCCTCTGTTTCTTTTGCCATGCAGGAGCTCTTGAATTTGATGTAGTGCCATTTATTTATTTGTTTATTTTTTACTTTGTTGCCTTTGCCACTGGAATCAGATCATTTAAAACATTTTCAATGAGATCCAAGTCTTGGAATGTTCTATGCTCTATCTTAAGGTTTCCTCAAGGTACTTTATAATTTCTGTTTAGTTCTCTAGGTCTTTGAACTGACTTTTGTGTAAGTGTAGGATATGGATCAGTTTTTTTTTTTTTATCAAGTTTTAATATCTTGCATGTAGTTATTCCATTTTCCAAGATCAATTTATAAAGAGGTTATAGTTTCTCCATTTCATGTTTTCAACTACTTTATAAAAAAAAAAGTAACTGTCCATTTATATGTGGTTTTGTTCTTGGATATTCAATTCTGAGCACTGATCAGAGATCCTATGTTTATTTCAGTACCAGGCAGTTTTAATCACTATAACTTTATAATACAGTTCCAAATTAGATGATTAGTTACTGCTGTATTTCTAGTTTTTTAATATAACATTGACAATTTTTGTCTCTTTTGTTCCATACAGATTTTGTTGTTGATTTTTCTTGGTCCTTAAAGAAGGTTGTCTGAATTTGGATAGAAACTGCACTGAATATATATAATAGGTTAGGTATGACTGTCATTTTAGTAATATTGATTCTTCCAATCATGAGCATGAGATTTTTTTTTATTTCCCCTAAAGTCTTCTTTTATCTCTTTTTTTAATTTAAAGCTATCATGGTACAGAGCTCCCCATGTCTTTTGTTGATTCCTAGGTATCTGATATGCTTGGAAACTATATTAAATGGGATATACTCCTTAATATTTTCTCTTCTTACTCTTTTTTGACTATAATAATATAACCTAATTTTTTTATTTTTAATTTTTAAATTTTTTGGTGTGTGTGTGTGTGTGTGTGTGTGTGTGTGTGTGTGTTTGGGTCACACCCAGCAGCGCTCAGGAGCTACTCCTGGCTCTACACTCAAAAATTGCCCCCAGCAGGATCGGGGGACCATGTGGGATGCTGGGATTCAAACCTTTTGCATGAAAGGCAAACATACCTCCATGCTAGCTCTCCAGCCCCATACCCTAATTTTCTGTTTTGACTTTGAGGCCAGTTTCTTCTCTGTACTGGTTTATTATATCCAGGAATTTTTTTCTGGACTCTTTTAGTGTCTTCTATATATATTAACATGTCATCTACAAATAGTGAGAATTTGGCTAATTTTTCCAATTTGGACCCCTTAATTTGTTTTTCTTGCTTGATTGCTATAGTCAGGACTTCTAGTTGTATGATAGTAAGACAGTAGACTTCCTTGTTTTATGTCTGATCTCAGAAAATAGTTTCAGTTTTTCACCACTAAGAATGTTACTGATGTGGTTTTTTTGTTTGTTTGTTTGTTTGTTTTATTTTATTTTTTTTTTGGTTTTTGTTTTTGTTTTGTTTTTGTTTCTGTTTTTTTGTTTTTGGGCCACACCCGTTTGACGCTCAGGAGTTACTCCTGGTTATGCGCTCAGAAATCTCTCCTGACTTGGGGGGACCATATGGGATGCCAGGGGATCGAACCGCAGTCTGTCCTACGCTAGCGCTTGCAAGGCAGACACCTTACCTCTAGTGCCACCTCCCGGCCCCTGGTGTGGGTTTGTTATAGATAGTCCCTACTATCTTAAGGAAAGTTAAACTATCTCTATTTTGTTGAGGGTTTTTATTATATATGAATGTTTGATCTTGTCAAGAGCCTTTCTGCACTGATTGATTGATAAGATATATGGTTTTTATCTTTCCTTTTGTTGGTGTTGTGTATTATTCTAAATTATATGCATATATTAACCATCCTTTCATGCCTGAAATGAATCCCACTGGATCTGGGTGTATAATTATCTGTTTCTACATGTTGTTGGATTGGTTGGCTAAGATTTTGTGAAGGATTTTGGCATCAGTACTCATCAGGGAGCTTGATCTGAAATTTTCTTTTCTGGAAATATCTCTGTCTGCTTTGGGTATTAGTATAATATTAGTTTCAAAGAAGGTTTTAGAAGGAATTTCTGACTTTGATGTTTTGGAAGAGCTTAATGAGTAAAAGTAGTAAAATTTCTTTAAAGTTTTAATAGAATTTATCAGTGAACCCATCTGGACAAGGACTTTTGTTTTTGGGAGACTCCTAATTACTGTTTTGATTTCCTTACTTGTGACAGGCCTATTTAGGCCTATTTCTTTCTTATTTAGCTTTGGGAAATTACATGACTAAGAATATATTTATTTTTTCTATGTTCTCCTGCTTAAGATCATAAAGTTGCTCATAGAATCTCCCATCTTTTTCATTTCTGAGGTGTACATTCTAATTTCTTTCATGTCATCTCTGATCCAGTTTATTTAAGCCAGGGGTCTCAAACTCAATTTACCTGGGGGCCGCAGGAGGCAAAGTCGGAGTGATCCTTGAGTGCAAAGTCAGTAGTAAGCCTTGAACATTGGGGGGTGTGACCCAAAAACTAAAACAAAACAAAACAAAACAAAACAAAAAAAAGATTTATCTAGGGCAGGGCCACAAAATGTTGTACAGAGGGCCACAAATGGCCTGCAGGCTGTGAGTTTGAGACCCCTGTTAAGCATTGTCTCCTTTTCTTCATGAGTCTAGCTAACAGTTTATTTATCTTGTTTATTTTATTAAAAAATCAATGTCTAGTTCACTGATTCTTTAAATTACTTTCTTGATTTTTATGCTATTGATTTATTCTCTTCTTTTTACTATTTTCCTCCTATTACTACCTTTGGGTTTGTTTGCTGCTCCTTCTCCAGACATTTGTGATGTATGTTTAAGTCATTGATTTGGTCCTTTTTCTTTTCTTAATACAGGCCTGCAATGCTATGAAATTTCCCATAGTACAGCTTTTTCCTGTATCCCTTGTATTCCAATACTTTGTATTTTCATTGTCATTAGTTGCAAGGAATCTTTTTTTTTCCCTTGATTTTCTTTTTTCTAGTTGCTATTTTTTTTTTTTTTTTTTTTTACTTTTTGGGTCACACCTGGCAGTGCTCAGGGATTACTCCTGGCTTGATGCTCAGAAATCGCTCCTGGAAGGCTCCGGGGACCACATGGGATGCCTGGATTCGAACCACTGACCTTCTGCATGAAAGGCAAATGCCTTACCTCCATGCTATCTCTCTGGCCCCAAAGTTGCTATTTTTAGTGGGTTTGTGTTTGTGTGTGTGTGCGTGCGTGTGTGTTTGTTCTTTTTTTAGTTTCTGTGTGTTGAAAGTATTCTGTACTTTTTTCCTATGGTTAATTTAAACTTTTATGGTGTTATAGTAAAAGATATTACTTTATACAATTTATATATATATTTGTATATATAAATATTTAATATATAAAATTTATATATATTTATATACATTTGTTTTGGGTCATACCTGACAGTGCTCAGGGGTTACTCCTGGCTCTGCTGTCAGAAATCTTTCCTGGTAGGCACAAGAGGTGGCAGGGGGAGGGGAGGCATGTGGAATGCTGGGATTCATACCACTGACTATCCTGGGTTGGCTGCATACAAGGCAAATACCCTACTGCTGTGCTATCTCTCCAGCCCCAACAATTTCTATATATATATATTTTTAAATAAATTTTTATTGTGACCAAAGTGCATTGCAAGTCTTTCACAGAATTATTTATGGTACAATTTCTATGTTTTTAAATGTATATGTTGTGAGTTATGTGACATGTCTTGGAGAATGTTCTATGTGCACTGTAAAATAATTTATATTCTTGTTTTGGGGGATGCAAAGTCCGCATATTCAACAATCCCATTTTTTTTTAACTTCTCATTTAGGGCTCTTGTCTATTTATTGATATTTCATCTGGACTACCTATCTAGTGGTAAACGTGGAGTGTTGAAGTCTCTTACTACTATTGTGATTCCATCAACATGCTTATTTATATTTGTTAGCTTATGCTTTATAAACTTTGCTGGGTCTTCATTTAGTAAATAAATATTTATGATTGTCCCCTTAATAAATAAGTAGTGTCCATTACTGTCTCTAATTACCCTTTTTATATTAAATGCTATATAGTCTGATATAAGTATGACTGTCGAAGTTTTATTATTTTTCTACTGGACTGTGTGATTGTTTTCTGTCTTTTAATCTAAATTTGTATTTATGCTTTACATTTATGCTTATTTCCTATAAGCAACACATATATTCATTTTCTTTGTGATCCGTCCAGTTACTTTGTGCCTTTGTTAAGGGTAAATTTACTGCATTGTCATTAATATGTAGGGTGTGTTGCCATTTTTGTGTATATGTATGTTTGAAATCTAATTGTTTTTGCAAAAGCCTGATTTTTACAGATTGCCTGTCAGGATTGGTTTAATTGTCACAAATGCTGCCAGTCTTATTTGTCTGAAAAGATTCTTATCCCTCTCTCAACTCTAAATGACAAGTTTTATATGATGGTGTACTCTAGGCTGGATAGTTTTTTTCAATAATTTGTATATATCATTTCATTCTTTCCTGGTTTGTAATATACTATATGGAATGTCTGTTGTGATTGTCATGTTGTTTCCCTTACATTTGAGGGTGTTTTCTCTCTTGCTGTTTTAAGTAATCTCTGATTTTTGTTTTGGTTTTTTTGTTTTTGTTTTTGTTTTTGTTTTTGGGCCACACCCGGCGGTGCTCAGGGGTCACTCCTGGCTGTCTGCTCAGAAATAGCTCCTGGCAGGCACGGGGGACCATATGGGACATGGGGATTCGAACCAACCACCTTTGGTCCTGGATCGGCTGCTTGCAAGGCAAATGCCGCTGTGCTATCTCTCCGGGCCCGTAATCTCTGTTTTTTGATTTTACCACTTTGATTATGATGTGTTTTGGTGTTTTGTTTTATTTATTTATTTATTTTAGTTTATGTTGTTTGGTACGCTTGGGGCCTCTTGAATCTGCACAGGAGCCTCTCTTCAGAGATCAGAAAAGTTATCATGATAATTATTTCTGCTCTTTGTTCTTACTCTTCCCCCTTATCCCTTCCTGGTATTCATATGATTTGAAACTTATTCCTCTTGTTATTATATATCACAATTCTTATCTTCACTGCCATTCATTTAACTCTATTTTTTTCACTCCATTCCTGATGATGGCCATTATTTTGTCTTCAATATCTCCCACACAGTTTTCTGCACGTTGAATTCTGTTGTTATGGCTGGATGTTGTAGTAACTTCTTTATTACCATTGGTGGTTAGGACACTTGAATATCCTGGATCAGTTTCTCTTTCAGTTGGTTGGTTGAAATGCTATTTTAATGACTACCTTATTTCCATGGAACATTGCTTTGAATTCTTCACTGATGATGGTTGAGGCTTTGAGCTTAGTGAATTGGTAGGAAGACTGGTGACCTTGTTTACCAAACCCTGTGAGTTCTTTGTTTCTTCACTGTTTTTAAAGTTTTGTGGACTCTGGGACGGGTGAGGTGGCGCTAGAGGTAAGGTGCCTGCCTTGCAAGCGCTAGCCAAGGAAGGACCGCGGTTCAATCCACCAACATCCCATATGGTCCTCCCAAGCCAGGGGCAATTTCTGAGCGCTTGGCCAGGAGTAACCCCTGAGCATCAAACAGGTGTGGCCCTAAAAACAAAACAAAAAAAAGTTTTGTGGACTCAACCTTGTACCTCCCACCACAATGGCAATCTCAACAGCCTCCACCCCGCTGACACGATACTACTCTGTGCCCAGGCTCCAAAAGAAAATAATGGCAGCCTGGACATAAGCTTATCTAACTTCCTAGCCACCAAATATGTTTTATAAATCTATAAATACTTGACTATGTGGCAAAATCTGCCACACCACACCTCAAAATCTTGTAGTATCAGTCTAGTAGTAACACAAAAAATCTGATGGAAAAGTTACATATTAATTTACCCACCTCTGTGAACCTAATAGCAGCACAGAAGCCTCAACTAGCACCAAACCACAGCCCAATAAATCCTTAGTCACTGACATTAATAATACCATGATATAACAATCACGGAGAAGTAAAATAATTTTAAATTGACCTTTGTTGATCTAACATTTTATATTTCCAGTTTCCTTTGTGTTGTAGCAAACAATATGAAATAAATTTATTTGTGCCCTGCATAGAAGCAGTTATAGTGGTGGGTTTGTTACTAAGGATTCTTGTGTGATGGTCACACTGGTGGTGGTACTGGATTTTGAGCAGTTAATGCTTGAAATTTTTGTATTATGAACAACTTGGTAAATTATGGCATTATAATAAAATTAGGAAAAAAAGATTTGTGAACGCTGTGATTTGATACTACATTTGATCTTAGCCAAAAGGCCGAGAAGTGATGAGCTCTGTGATTTGAATTTAAATTTCCAATTGTATGAACTCTAAATTATTTCTTATATGTCAGCTCACTGTATCTCCCTGTAACCTGCTAATCTAATAGTCATTCTTGTATCATGCTATTTCCAGTTCAGACAAGAGAAAAACTAGTCACTCATTTTTCTAGAGGGCCATTGTGGAAGGATTTGAGGCAAAATATTGAAACTAGAAACAGGAGTTAGTTGGGTGGAATAGGTGATGTTGCTAAGCAGGTCTGTAGGGTTTGGGTTCTAGAGGTGGCAGCATTTGCAGGAACTTTCTGGTGCAGGAAGAAATGGCACAGGATGCAGGATTTGTGGGGTGGATTGTTATCAGAAACCTATATGTACCTAGAAGACAAAAGAGACTAGCATCTGCTTTAAGGATCCTTCTGTTGTATTCTGTGTTCTACAATTGGTTTTCATGCTTCCTGTGCAGGGCAGCCAGGAAGAAGTGGTACCAAGTGCAGAGGCTACAGGGAAGACCTAACTAAATTTTTTAATAGCATAGTTCCTAACACATGACTGATATATTATAAATAAATGAATGTATGGTAACTGAGATAGCCCAGGAGAGTACAGTAGGGAATAAAGAAATAGTATGATGGGAAGTACGAAGAGTCAAAAAAGAGGAAACAGCTGTCTATATAAAATACTGCCTACAAGTTTGCCAGAGGTTAATTTCACTTAGATATCATTAATAATATATCGTCAATGCTCTTCAGTTATAGGTAACATAAGCTGGAGCACAGTGATTTAAAGAATAAAGAAATACTTTCCTTTAATTAGCCCTGAAGAGTTTATATTGATCAACAAAACATGAGATAATGGTAGAAATATCATATTAGAACAAAGAAATTGATTTAGGTCATATGATATTGCAAACTATGTGTTGATTGATGGGCAAAGGAAAATTTATATATTGAGCTATAAATAAGTATATACATTTTACTACTCAAAGGGTAAGTATATATATATATATATATATATATATATATATATATATTTAATTTTAAACAATACCCAGCAATGCTCAAGAGTCATTGCAGATTCTGCACTTAGGAATTACTTCTGGCGGTATTTGGGTTTCCAAATGGAATGCTAGGGATCAAACCTGAGTAGGTCATATGTGAGGCAAACACCCTACCCACAAGATTATCTCTGCAGCCCCAGTATATTGTTTTCTTAAGGTAATTTATAACAAGCCAGTACTCCAGAGGATAAATCTAAATGAGAAACATTGTATTTACAGGAGTTTTTCTTTTGTCAGACGTTGACTTCTGACCTAACTTCTCTTGGCTAGGATTAAAAGGCAGGATTTGTCCAACCCCAATGGAAACAATATGAAGGGTTCTCAGTAAACTTAAAATTGAGCTGCTATATGACCCAACAATTCCTCTTTTGGATTTCTTTCACCAGGACAAAAAAAGCATTCATCCAAAAGGATGTATGCACACTGCTCTTCATTGCAGCACTTAGTACAAGAACTAAGACTTGGAATCAAACTAGACAACAAACAAGTGGGTCATGAAGATGTGGTACATATATGCAATGGAATACTACATAATGTAAGGAATGATGCAATCATGCAATCTGCAGTGACATGGCCTGTTTTTACACCAAAGATTTTTTTCTTTCTATTTCCCCCAACTTTTGCTGTGCCTTTGAAAAAACAAAAACAAAACAAAAAAAAAAACAAACTGCTACCTTTTTTTATCTTTTAGATAGGGGCTCCCATTTTTTTTTAATAGAACATTGGGACACAAATTACTTTGTTTTACCTTATATTTCTCCATTTTTTAAAATAAAATTAAGAAGGGGGGAGAAAAGAATGAAGGCTGAGGGCCAATTGGTTTCAGTTGGAGTTAAAAAAAGAATAGAACTAAATATCTAAGCCAAAGTTAACAACAATGGAATCCAGAGACCCAAACTTGACCAATCTGAACTTCTTCAAATGAACGTTCTACTGACAGACTGGGGCCAAAGTATGGTGGTATAGGGTATACTCTGGAAACATTGGTCGACACTGGTGGTGGAACTGGGCCTGATTCATTGTATGTCGAAAATCCAACTTTGAAGGACTTTGTAAATTACAATGGTTTCATCAAAATAATATTAATACAAGAAGATGAAAACTATGGGGGGGGGTAAAGAAAAGTATAGAGACATCAAAGGAAAAAAAAAACTAGGGTGGATAAGAGAAGAGACTTTCCAGATAAAAAATCCATTAAATGGAAGTTTTTTTTGATTCTCAGGGCCTTAGAAAAATTAAAGGGAGCTAAACTACCCTTGAAGCTTTTTTTTTTTTTTTTTTTGGTTTTTGGGCCACACCCGGCGGTGCTCAGGGTTACTCCTGGCTGTCTGCTCAGAAATAGCTCCTGGCAGGCACAGGGGACCATATGGGACACCGGGATTCGAACCAACCACCTTTGGTCCTGGATTGGCTGCTTGCAAGGCAAACGCCGCTGTGCTATCTCTCCGGGCCCACCCTTGAAGCTTTAAATCAACACATGCGTGCATTATGGGAAAAGGACTCTACTTCCTGTTTCTTTTACTCATTTCCTGTAACTTATTTTTTATTGTTCTCAGTTACTCCATGATCATTAACTACCAACTGAATTTTAGTATTAAATGGAAGAAGGACAACAAATACTCAGAAAATGGCTAAGTGATAACTTCTAATGAATGCATGCTGGAGCTTGATTTACTCTGAGGTAGTGAACATACATTATAAAGCTGTAAGAAACAATTGCCAGGAGAAATAAAATCTTTAGAGATTGCAGAGCACCTGAGCTCAAAGTTTAGATGTGGAATATACATGACAATGCAGATATTAATGTCACATTTTCGAAGTTACAGTAAGAAAAACAAATTAACCTATATCAAATCAAATTCATTTAGAAAGGATAAATATATGATTAACATACATTTAAAATACATCTAATTTAGAAAGAGAACAGGAAAGTTAAATAAATTGTTAAATAACCTGGAGAAAAAAAAATAACTTATTAACAGAATTTGAAGGAAAAGAAGCAGAAGGGATAAAGAGAGTGAGACTTCTATTACTTTTATGGTAGAAAAATCAGTTTAGTCTCTGTAGGACTAGGGATTGAAAGATTTCAGTTCAGGATGTAGGATTTGCAAGGTTCTGAACAAAACAGTGACACTCCAGTAATATTTAATTTCTCTGGAGATCAATACATCAAATTTGCAAAGAATCACTTTGATGCAATCCACTTGAGTCATGGGGGGAGACTAGCCTTCCAACGAAGTAGCCATCAATTTTGATTTTATGCCAAGATTTTCTATACATATAATTTAGTGCATTTTTTTGTTTGCTTATTTTGTTTTGGGGCCACACCTGGCGGCGCTTAGGTATTACCCCTGGCTCTGCGCTTAGAAATTACTCTTAGGAGGCTCGGAGGACCATATGGGATGCCGGGGATAGAACCTGCATTCGTCCTGGGTCAGCTGTATGCAAGGCAAACGCCCTATCACTGTGCTACCACTCGGGACCTAGTGCATGTTCTAATAGGAAGGATTTTAAATTAGAGATATTATTAGCTAAAGAGAAAGCCAGAAAAGGATATTTGACAATGAAAAAACCATGGAAGTTAATAAAATAGATCCAACTTGTTTGGACTTCTATTCAGAAAGGCTTATAATTAAATGCATAAAATATAGAACTGCTGGTAGAAGTTTTTATTGAAGATACTGTAGTATTCTTTTTGTTTGTTTTTTGTTTTTTTGGACCACACCTGGTGATGCTCAGTGGTTACTCTTGGCTATGCGCTCAGGAATCGCTCCTGGCTTGGGGGGACCATATGTGTTACAAATTTCAACTATATTTTTCCTAATAATTAATTAATTTGTTTATTTGTTTTTGGTTTTGGGGACACATGTGGGGGCACTCAGGGGTTACTCCTGGCCCTGTGCTCAGAAATCACTCCTGGAAGGCTCAGGGGACCATATGGAATTCTGGGGATAAAGCCTGGTCAACTACATGCAAGGCAAATGCCCTACCTGCTATGCTATTGCTTCAGCCCTCAACTATATATGTATAGATATAGATATAGTTGGTCTTTGGGTCACACCCAGTAATGTTCAGGGGTTACTCCTGGATATGCACTCAGGAATCACCCCTGACTTGGGGGACCATATGGGACACTGGGGGATCGAACTGCAGTCCGTCCCAGTGCAAGGCAAATGTCCTACCACTTGCACCACCGCTCCAGCCCCTCAACTATATATTTGGTTTTTTGGGCCGCAGCCGTTTGATACTCAGAGGTTACTCCTGGCTAAGCACTCAGAAGTTGCCCGTGGCTTGGGGAGATCATATGGGACGCTGGGGTATCAAACCACGGTCCTTCCTTGGCTAGCGCTTGCAAGGCAGACACCTTACCTCTAGTGCCACCTCGCCGGCCCCTCAACTATATATATATATATATATATATATATATTTTATTTTTATTTATTTATTTATTTATTTATTTTTGGTTTTTGGGCTACACCTGGTGACACTCAGGGGTTACTCCTGGCTATGCACTCAGAAGTCGCTCCTGGCTTGGGGGACCATATGGGACACCGGGGGATCGAACCGCAGTCTGTCCTAGGCTAGCGCTGGCAAGGCAGACACCTTACCTCTAGCGCCACCGCCCCAGCCCCTCAACTATATTTTTAATGTATGAAATAGTTTTGTGTTCAAGAACTAGATATGTGTAAGTAATAATGTTAACTTGGAAACTATATATGTGCTATATTGATATATTTAAACAGAAATATACTTTCAAATCTGAAATTATGATTTCTTTCTTTTATGACTGAATAATATTCCCATTTCTTTTCATTTTTTTATCTTTACCATTTTCTTTTCTTTTATTGACAAGGCGGGTGGCTTGGTCTACACCCAGCAGAGGTTAGTCCTGACTCTGTGGTCAGAAACTACTCCTAGTGGTTCTCAAGGAACTCTGTAATATATGGAATGCAGAGGATCAAACCTGGGTTGGCTGCATGCAAGGCAAATGCCCTACCTGCTATACTATAGCTCCAGCCCCCCCCCCCCCTTTTTTTGTGGTTTTTGGCTCACACCCGGCAGTGCTCAGGGTTTTTTCCTGGCTCCTTGCTCAGAAATCGTTCCTGGCAGGCACAGGGGACCATATGGGACGCCAGGATTCGAACCGATGACCTTCTGCATGAAAGGTAAATGCCTTACCTCCATGCTATCTCTCCGGCCCCTAGCTCCAGCCCTTTTAACTGCTGTTATTCATGCTTCTATTAAGGAATCCAGCTTATTTTCATATATTGACTATTGTGAATAATGCTCAAATAAACATGAGAGTAAAATTAGTTTATTAATTTTTCTTGTAGTTATACCTAGAAGAGTGACTCCTGAATTCCAGTAGTTCTACTTTTAATTTCTGAAAACTTTATATACTTTTCCTAACAGTTACTGGTCAAGTTTATATTCTCATTAAAGCATACAGTGTTTCTCTTTCACTCTATCCTTTCAACACTTGTAATTTGGGTACTAAACATTCTCAGGGGTGTGAGGTTGTAAGTACTGTCTTTTTGATTTATATTTACCTATTGATCAGTGATGATGTGAACATTTTTATGTGTTTGTTTACTCTTCGTATGTTGTCCTTGCAAAATTTCTTCAGGCCCACTACCCAAGTTTTAATTTTCTCATTGTGTGTTTGTACATGTTTTTGATTGAGTTGCACAACCTTCATATATATATATATATATATATATATATATATATATATATATATATATATATATATATATATATTGGTTTTTGGGCCACACCTGGTGACGTTCAGGGGTTACTCCTGGCTATGCGCTCAGAAGTCGCCCCTGGCTTGGGGGACCATAAGGGAAACCGGGGGATCAAACCGCGGTCCATTCAAGGCTAGTGCAGGCAAGGCAGGCACCTTACCTCTAGCGCCACCGCCCGGCCCCCATATATTTTATTATTGTCATATATTTCAAATGTTTTCTCCTATTCTAAAATTATCTTTCATTTTGCTTAAAAGCTATGCAGATGCTTTTAAGTTTAATGTAGTCAAACATGAATTTTTATCTTGTTGCTTCGCATCAGATACATAAAATAATGTTATCACTAATGTCAAGAATCTCTTAACACTGTGTTTTGTTATAGGAGTTTTCTGTATATGGCAAAAAATAAGGATTAAGTTTTTTCTCTATGCAAGAATCCAGTTTCTTTTAATTTTTGTTTTTAACTTTTATTTTTTTATTTTTCTTAATATAAAATCTTCATTTAAGCACCATGATTACCAGCTTTTCAGTCATAAACAAAATACCCCCCTTCACCAGTACAGCATTCCCACCACCAATGCCAGTTTCTTGATACCATTTACTAAAAGATTTTTCTTCCCACATTACATATTCTTTGTACCTTTGTAAAAAAAAATGACTAACATTTGCTCACAATGACCATCTTCTGTGTATAAAAAAATAGCCTTGCTCATCCATCAAGCTCCAAAAGAAAATAATAGTCCTAGTGTCTCCCCAGGTAGTCTAGTCTTCGCTTATCTCTCTGGGGCATTCTTAGAATAGGTGGGGAAAAGAATCCCTTTTCTACCTGAAGCGATAGCAGCCCAACATCACACCTTCAGTTAGAAAAACCCAGCTCTACAAGTTACCCTCATCAAAATTACAAGCCACCAATTCTGTTTCAGATCTATAGATCTTGGACCACAAGACCTCTGTGGCTGAGTAAGTTTCAAAATTTCATAGTAGTGTCAGTCTAGTAGTGAAAGGTGCATTAAAATCTACCAAGCTCATTAAACTTAAATATTAACAGAGAAGGCTCAACTAGCAGCAACTATGGCCCTCAGATTCTGATTGTGGGGGTAATTCGGGGGGTTTTCTCAGCTTGCAGTTTTGCACAAGAAATCAGACAGAATCAAGAGTATTTTTCGGCCAGAGAGGTGTTGAATCTTACCGAGTCAGACAAGCTTCCTCTCTGCTGCTTTCCCCTGACACTATTATTATTATTATTATTATTATTATTATTATTATTATTATTGAGATAATTATGCATTACAAATCTTTCATAGTTTTATTTCAGGCATATAGTGTCATTCTCACCACCAGAGTTGACTTCTTGCCACCAAAGTTTTCAGCGTGCATCTCATACCTCCACCCTTAGCCTCTGGTCTACCGGTATAACAGGTCTATTTTATGTTTATATTGTTGTAGTTTGGGTCTCTGGATTCTATTGTTTTATTCTATTGTCATTGACTTTGGCTTGAGTATTTAGTTCTGACCTTTTTTCTTTTTTCTTTTTTTTCCCATCCAATGTACCTGAGACCACTTGGCCCCTTGGCCCCATCCACTTCCTTTTTCTTTCTCAATTTGTAGAAAGTCATATAAATATGTCATAAAACAAAATATTTTATGTCCATAGGTTCTATGAAAAAAGTGGGATCCCCTATCAAGAAAATATAAATAAAATTTAAAAAGGTATATGTCTGTGTGTGTGTGCGCGTGTGTGTGTGTGTGTGTGTGTGTGAGAGAGAGAGAGAGAGAGAGAGAGAGAGAGAGAGAGAGTTGCAGCCTGCCACTTTTATTAGTCAAAGTTTGACATGAATCATCTGAGGGTCAGGGTTGACATAATTAAGGACACTTGTGTTAATTAACTTAGAAAAGGTGAAAGAAAAAAGCCAAGCGATTATACATGTATATGACAACAATTCCCTCTGTTCTATCTGTTAAAAAGGCCCATCAGTAACCTGCCAGTGAAGAGCACTCAGGGTGAGGATGATCTGCAGCTGCTGATCAAAATCACCCAAGATTCACTTAAAGAAGCCGCTTCATGTGGTCAATTCAGTTGCAAGCAGTGACTCTATCTCTTGTAGAGGGAATCTGAAAAGATGCATGAGAGAAATGCTCCAAAGAACAAATTTAAGGGACTAAATAAAGTAAAATAAGTTAATTAATTTAGGGTAAGGAAACAGTACAAAAGTTAAAGCAAGAGTCTAGAATTGGCCTGACCTGCCTTTAACGCTTGGTACCATATGGTTTTCCCATCACTTCCAAGTACAGCTCTTGAGTCCTCCAGTTTGGCCAAGGTGACGTGGGTATCCTTGGCTTCATGTAGCTGATACAGCCTCACATTCTCAGATCCTTGCTTTGAATAACCATTCCAGTGGCTGAAAAATCACTGTGGGGTTTCCAGAGTTCCACTTAGAAAGGCTCTTAAAAGTTATTTCACTTGGGCCAGAGCAGTGGCACAAGCGGTAGGGTGATAGCCTGGCACGTGCTAACCTAGGAAGGACCGTGATTCTATTCCCAAGCGCCCCATATGATCCCCCAAGACAGGAGTGATTTCTGAGCTCATAGCTAGGAGAAACCCCTGAGCATCACCGGGTGTGGCCCACAAACCAAAAAAAAAAAATTCACTGAGAATATGTTATGCTTGAACTGTATACTCTGCTTGTTTAATGTGCCAGAAATATCTGACAATTCAGCTTCCATGTAACCTAAAATATAATAATCTTTTTTCAGATTTACTTAGAAAACCTCTTCTGTGTATTTTATCCAGGATCCATTCCTAGACTAGATGGAGGTAGTAGATATAATTATTCAGCAGCAAAACAAACACCTGGTGTGAGAATGATGTATATCAACATGAATTTTTGTTTTTCTTTTGGAGGAACCACACCTGGTGACTCTCAGGGGTTACTCCTGGTTCTGTACTCAGAAATTGCTCCTGGCTTGGGGGACCATATGGGATGTCAGGGAATCAAACCTTGGTTCATCCTAGGTCAGCTGCATGCATGGCAAATACCCTACTGTTTGCACCACCACTTCAGCTTCATATCAACATGTATTTTAATGTATAGAGTGGTCATCTGTTACATATAAATCGTTTTGGAAAGAGTTTTGATATCTTGGAGCCAGAGTGATAGTACAAAGTAAAGTATTTGCCTTGCAGGTGGCAAAACTAAATTCAATCTTGGTATTCCATATGATACCCCAAGCTCTGTCCGAAGTGATCCCTGAATTATTCAGTGCCATGAATAATCCCTGAACATTGCTTACAGTGTCCCAAGAAACAAACAAAAAATTTGACATTTCGGGGCCGGGCGGTGGCGCTAGAGGTAAGGTGCCTGCCTTGCCTTCACTAGCCTTGGATGGACTGCGGTTCGATCCCCCGGTGTCCCATATGGTCCCCCAAGCCAGGAGCGACTTCTGAGCACATAGCCAGGAGTAACCCCTGAGCATCACCGGGTGTGGCCCAAAAACCAAAAAAAAAAAAAATTTGACATTTAATATTTGCTCCGTCAATTTCAAATGACAAAGATTGCATGGGAAAAACTCAGTAGCATGAGCACCTCTTTGTAAACCTGATAGTGGTTAGAACACCTGTTCAGTCACTAACAACACCTCTGGTATCTGGCTGTGATCTTCTTGCCTCTGCTCTTTGGGATCCCTAACATTACAACCAGGTGCTTAGTAATACTGTAATTTCACTGTACTAATGCTACAACCAAATGTGTGGTTCCCAGGGTATTCTATAATCCAAGTGTGCACCAGCACGACCATTAAAGATCACCCCTACCAAGCACTGCATAAGCTCCATAACTAAGGGTATGTGTCTATTATTGCAACAACAGCAACAAAATGGATGTGGTAAATACTAAACAAAAAATCCTGGTGTATTAAATAAAAAATATTTTTTTTCAGTTACAAAAAGAACACCATCCTTCATCAGTGCAACATTCCCACCACCAATGCCCCCATCATGTTTGTAATCACTATGTTTAAATAAAAATATTATTTAAAATATATTTTTGGTGGGTTTTTTTTGGGGGGGTCACACCCGGCAGTGCTCAGGGGTTACTCCTGGCTCCAGGCTCAGAAATTGCTCCTGGCAGGCACGGGGGACCATATGGGACGCCGGGATTCAAACTGATGACCTTCTGCATGAAAGGCAAACACCTTACCTCCATGCTATCTCTCCGGCCTCTAAAAAATATTTTTAAAAACTTAATTATTGTATCATGTGTCAATTGCCATAAAGAGGATTAATGAAAAGAACATGTAGCTCAAGGCAAAGTTGACTTGTATTCAAATCCTGCCTTTTATATTATTTTTTAAAGTTAATTTTATTGAAACCATTGTGATTTACAAGGTCCTTCATAGTTGGATTCCAGATACAATTCCACCACCAGTGTGGACCTCCTTCCATCAATATTCCCAGAGTAGATTCCATGCCACCACCCTTTGCCCTCTGGCCTGCCAGTATAACAGGCCCATTTTAAGTTTAGATTGTTATAGTTTGGGTCTCTTGATTCCATTATTGTTGACTGTATCAGAGCAGTTTGGGAAGAGGAGGGCTGATGGAAAAGACTGGAGGCCCTTGAGATGGGGTGCCATGGCAGTGAAATTAGGGCCAGCAGTAGGGTCTTCTTTTATAAGTGTGACATAAACATTTTTACTTTTTTGTTTGTTTTTTGTTTTTTTGGGTCACACCCAGCAGCACTCAGAGGTTACTCCTGGCTCTATGCTCAGAAATCGCTCCTGGCAGACTGCGGGGACCATATGGGATGCCGGGATTCAAACCACCATCCTTCTGCATGCAAGGCAAATGCCCTACCTCTATGCTATCTCTCTGGCCCCTCATTTTTACTTTTGTTTTCAAAAAGACATGAAGCATACATTGAGTAGCCAAATGTCTTTGTTCAAACTGTCAGAATTTATTTTTCACTTTCATAATCCAACAGTTGTACCTTAATAATAAATTTATGGCAGAATTTTCTTTTTTTTAATTTTTATTTTGATCATATTGGCTTACATATCTTTCACAGTAGTATTTTAGGTACATATTAACATTGAATCAGGGGAATTCCCATCACCAAATTTGTCCTCCCCCCATCCCTGTTCCCTTCCTGCAACCATATTCCCCACCATCACCTCCTGGGCTGCTAGAGTAGGTGGACCCCTCTTTGTCTAGCTTACTATTAGTGATCATATATATGTTTGGTCCTGGTACCCTCCCTTGTTTCCCCCTTTATTTGAGAGGTGGAGCTCGATAATTCGAGTTATGTGGTTTTGTTTGAAGGAAAGAAAAGCAATAGAATGGAGTAAAAAATAAGAAAAAATAAAAAATAAAAAAATATAAAAAAAATCAAATAAGCTGAAAATGGTGGAGTCCTTCTAGAGGCTTTCAACCTCAGTTTGAGCAAGGACATGGAAAAGGTAATTGAAACACCACATCAATACAGAAAGAAATATCAAATTAGGGGCCGGGCGGTGGCGCTGGAGGTAAGGTGCCTGCCTTGCCTGCGCTAGCCTAGGACGGACCGCGATTCGATCCCCCGGCGTCCCATATGGTCCCCTAAGAAGCCAGGAGCAACTTCTGAGCGCATAGCCAGGAGTAACCCCTGAGCGTCACAGGGTGTGGCCCAAAAACCAAAAAAAAAAAAAAAAAAAAGAAATATCAAATTAAATATCCAGTGAGCACTACAGCAATAAAGACAAGCACCACACAACAATCTCGGTTCTGAAATCAAACCATGCCAGAGAACAAAAAGAAAGAAAAAGAGAAAATAAAATAAAATAAAATTGGAGACATCAGTTTCAATATCTACACCAAAATAAAGACGTCAATAAAAAAATTGATCAATCAATAATAAATTTATATGTGGAAAAATGATTATTTTGTGCTTTTTTCCCTTTTTCTCCCTGCATAGGCACAGTAACTATTGGGGATATTATATAGGGAATTCCCTTGGCCTAGGAGATACAGGGTTTCTCCACCCCTGAAGTATACTGTCATGGCATTAACTATAGACTCCTTGCATGATCATTTACTCTTCCCTCGCTGCTTTTTTGGTCATGGATGGTAAAGTCTGACCTCTGTATCTAGAGATCTTGGTGTCTGTACAGCTCAAGGAATGAAGCTTATGATGAAGTCTTTCTTTGTGGTTCTAGCAGTTCTGCTTCTTCGGTGTCGTTTTAATCCATCTTTTGTAGTTGCTGGTCTTGGTCATTACATTGATCCTATGATGGAGCCTGGGATAGTCTTTTGTTATGCGTCCGGAAGACCCGTTCAGTTGCGATTGTCTCAGTCAGACGTCTGGAATTGGAGATCTTGTTTGTTGAACAGATCCTAGACCAAAAGCTAGGCTAGTGTTTTGTTGTTGTTGTTGTTGGTGGTGGTGGTGGTGGTGGTGGTGATAGTGGTGGTGATGGTCCCGGGATGCATACTGTCCAGTCCTGGTTGTAACAACCAGTCATCTGTATATAGCGATCTTGGCTTTTGCACAGATCAAAGAGTGACATGTCTTCTGATTTTGTCTTATGTTGGCTGGTGAGGAAGGACAACTTGCTCTTGGATCAAGTTGTTCCCATTTCTTTGTTGTCAGGTTATCAATTTAAAACTGGCACATGTTGGTGTCAGAGCAGCATTATGGATGCCCTGGAGGGGATTTGGTTCCTGGAGCTGTTGTGGAGAACTCTGTCGTTTCCATGTCTGGGATCCAGGAGTCAGGGCTGGATGGTCAGTACTTAATTCTCTGGAGTCTAAGTTGGTTCAACATGACATATGTTCAGGATGGGAGATGCTCCTGTTTCAAAGTGACAATATTAAGATCACTATTAATAACAATCTTAATTTAATATCTATTTGCAATTCTTTTTTGCCTTTAGTCATTATCATACATGAGGCATAGATACAAATTATTTTAAAAATTATTTTTATTATTATTTTTGTTTTTGCTCTGGAGCTATTTCTCACTGTTCACAATGAATTTGACAGGAGATCGGAACCAGGGTTGACAAGTTGTACTTCATGACTTATGTCAACCGCATTTAAATACAATATGATTTATCTGAGAAAGATACACTTGGGTGACTGGCCATTTGACAGACAATAGCGGTGGCCTGATAATGTCCTTTCAGCTGTCTGTGTTGTCTTAGCAGATTACTTTAACATCCTCTTACATACTCATGTATTCACAAACTTTAGAACTTGAGTTGAATAAAATGATGAGTTTTCTTTTCACTTTTCACTCAGACATTTGAAGTACTCAAATCTAAAGACTGAAAAATTTTACATTCCATTACATTCACATTTTTCCATTTACAGCATGTGAATTATATTAATTTTTAAAGACCAGTTAGCTTACATTAAAACCCATTAGGTGGTTTTTATACTAGATTTTGTTATTCAGTCAATTTTTTCTCTTTCAAGGGAGCTCAGAGGCCGGCAGCATTTTGCCTAGGTACATGAAACTTTCTCCAGTCATTCTTCTTCTTTTTTTTTTGGGGGGGGGGTGGGGGATCACACCTGGCAGTGCTCAGGGGTTACTCCTGGCTCCACGCTCAGAAATCGCTCCTAGAATGCTCAGGGGACCATATGGGATGCCGGGATTCGAACCAATGACCTTCTGCATGAAAGGCAAACGCCTTACCTCCATGCTATCTCTCCGGCCCTCTCCAGTCATTCTATCAACACACTGACTTTGTGAATTTAGCTTGATGAACTAGTCTGTTTGGTTAAAGGAGGGCTCTGATATTTTTTTTCCTTCTTTCAGCTAAATATTACTTCCAGAAGATTTTGACTAAATTGTATAAAAACTCTTCCCTCGGGGCTGGGAAGGTGGCGCTGGAGGTAGGGTGTCTGCCTTGCAAGCGCTAGCGTAGGACTGACCGCGGTTCGGTTCGATCCCCCGGTGTCCCATATGGTCCCCCCAAGCCAGAGGCGATTTCTGAGCGCATAGCCAGGAGTAACCCCTGAGCGTCAAATGGGTGTGGCCCAAAAACCAAAAACAAAACAAAACAAAAAAACCTCTCCCCTCCTCAATGTAATAAAAATCTTTAAACTTTATTTATTTATTTATTTTGCTATTGCTCCACCCCCAAGAAGACTCCTCCTCCTCCTCCTCCTCCTCCTCCTCCTCCTCCTCCTCCTCTTCTTCTTCTTCTTCTTCTTCTTCTTCTTCTTCTTCTTCTTCTTCTTCTTCTTCTTCTTCTTCTTCTTCTCCTCCTCCTCCTCCTCCTCCTTCTCCTCCTCCTCCTCCTCCTCCTCCTTCTCCTCCTCCTCCTCCTCCTTCTCCTCCTCCTCCTCCTCCTCCTCCTCCTCCTTCTCCTTCTCCTCCTTCTCCTTCTTTTTCTTCTTCATTTTTTTTATTTTTGGGCCACACCCAGGGACACTCAGGGGTTACTCCTGGCTTTGCACTCAGAAATTACTCCTGGCTTTGGGGACCATCTGGAACACAGCGGATTGAACCGAGGTCCATCCTAGATCAGCCACATGCAAAGCAAATGCCCTACCGCTGTGCTATCACTCTGGCCCCATATATTTTAATCTATATATTTTATTTTAAATTTTTTCTCTCTAATATCATCTGCATATGTAATCCTCAAGCATTACACCAGACATACTGTTCAATTCAACTGATCTCTCCATAGTAACAAGGTATTATTTTTGTGTTTTGGGGGCCATACCCAATGTTTTTCAGAGGCTAATTGCATAATGGCCTGCAAAGATCATACTATGGAGGCAGTTCAAATTTTCATGAGAGACATGCATTTCCCCAGTTTGGAAGTTCTTTAGAAGTAGGATGAAGTATTCACTTAAATATAGAGCAAGTTTCATTTTAAGAAGATTGTTAAGTATGTTGACAGATTGCTGACCCAGGTAGTTTCTGATACAGTATATGTTTATACTTACTGGAACTCTGGTAACTTGACCTGAATTTGCTATGCTAGAAGTGTAAAAACTAGGGTAATAGAAAGATGTCACCAATACTTGTGTGGATGAGTGAACATAGCTTGGAGATTTTGGGATAAGGGAGTGGAATTTAACTAGCAACCCACACTCTCTTTATTAAAGTGTTGGTTGAGGGCCGGGCGGTGGCGCTAGAGGTAAGGTGCCTGCCTTGTCTGCGCTAGCCTTCGATGGACCATGGTTCGATCCCCCGGTGTCCCATATGGTCCCCCAAGCCTGGAGCAATTTCTGAGCGCATAGCCAGGAGTAACCCCTGAGCATCACCGGGTGTGGCCCAAAAACCAAAAAAAAAAAAAAAAAAAGTGTTGGTTGAAAAAATAAGTTAAAATATTTAAACTTTATTTATTAATTAATTGACTGATTGATTGCTTTTGGGGTCACACTCAGTGGCACTCAGGCTTTGTACTCAGAGGGACCATATGGTATGCCGGGAATCGAACTGGGTCCCTCCTTGGTCTGGTGCATGAAAGACAAACACCCTACCACCGAAAGGCAAACACCCTGCCACTGTGCTCTCTCTCTGGCCCTGACACAAGACATTTTAATTTGCTTTTGTTTATTTGTTTGTTTTGGGCCACACGAAATAGTGTGGTTTATTCCCAGCTTTCTTGCTGTTCTATACCTGTCATCCCTTGTTTTTGTTTCTTTCACTTCTTTAGCTTTGGGTTATACTTGACTGTGCTTCAGGGGTTACTACTGCTTCTGTGCTCAGGGGTCACTTTGGGAAGTACTCAGGGGATCAGATGTGATGCCAGAGATCAAATTGGGTGTTGACTCTGTGTAAGGCAAATGCCTTATTCCTGTACTATTGCTCTCACTCAAAAAAGGCACTTTGAACATTTACTTTGTCAACTTGGAGAAGTAGTGAATCATGTCAGAAAGTTAGAGACAGAATGAGCTGGAGCTGTGGCACAGTGGTAGGGTGTTTGCCTTGCATGTGGCTGACCTAGGATGGACCGAAGTTCAATCTCCCTGAGTTCCATCTGGTCCCCCAAGCCAGGAACGATTTCTCAGCATCACCCCTGAACATCACCAGGTGTGGCCCCCCAAAAAAATTAATAAAGAAAAAAGAAAGTTAGAGACAGAGGCAGGAGTTCTATCTAGGGAGCTGGAATTAGTTATTTTGCATGACTAAGAAAACAGTAGCAATTTAATGTTTATAAAGACTGAGCTGAAATAACACCAATATTTCAATGCAAATACTGCTGAAGGAATTGGCATATTTTAATTTGGTTCAGATTATATTTTACATATTTTGGTGTACCTCAATGTACGAATTTGTATGTAGAGCTTAAATGTATAATTAATAAAACTCCAAAACTAGTTCTAGTCACATAATTAAAATTTATCATGGAATTAGCTTTCATAAAGAGATTTTTAACAAGTTAAAGTAAATTCTATAAACTAGACATTCTCTGATGAGCTATAATTTATCCCAACAGAAAATTATTTGACACATTTTAATTTCAGTATAGTATTATATGTATCTTGGCCAAACATTTATGCTAATACAAATTTTCCTCTCCTAAATAATTTTAGGAATACTCTGCTTTATTGAAGATGAAATGAAATATTCATTTTATACACATATTTCAACCTCATGTTGAATACTAGTCAAATCTACTTTGGGTGGATTTCACACCATAAAAAATAGTTATTTTAAGTTTTTGTGAAAAAATAGATAAGTGTAAATAACGACTCATAAGTATAAATCAGAAGGGAAATATTCCAAGTTTTTTTTGCCAATGATACAGCAGTAAAGATCTGAGTACTAATTGTTAGTGAATAAAATGAAAATTGGTGTGTACTTTTTCTTGCTAATTATTTTCATTCTTAATAAAATACATGCTTTTTTTTAAAAAAATCAAAATTATAAAAACATATCATTTCACAAGATGTCCAAATTCTTTTCTCTTAGCAATAGCTACTAATAACCATTTGGCATATTCTCATCTAGAATTTTTTTCACAAGACACTTTTTTATTTCCTATTAAAACCATGGGTATGATGCCAATAATGCTCGAATTCTTCCTATTCTGCCTGCTGCATTTCATCAAATTTACCAACCCCTGTAGTTTCAATCATTTTGTTGGAATGACATCTGATGTAAATAAAGCCAAAATTCCTAGTTTCTGGGTCTAAGGATAGATTTTGAGCCAGAGCATCTGTGCCTAAGAGCATGTTTCATATTGTATGACTATTTCTAAGAAAGGATGGGGGCCAGTTTGTGTAAAGCTTAGCAGAATACAAATCTCCACCTGGAGTGAAACTGCTTCTTGTGGTCCAGTATTCTGTACTATAGACATGGGTACAATAGAGTCTGATATAATAAAGTACTAAAAGAGGCTGTCTTTCTCAGATCTCCTCACTTAGGTAAGGCCTCTTACTTCAATTTCACCCTTGTCAAAATGATTACCAAATTTATTCCATTTTGGACCATGTTTTCAGCTGCTAATAGATGATTTTTATGGTTTACTCTTTGACCACTAATTCAGTAGACACTAGTGAGAAGCTTTTAAAAATGTTTTAGAAAATAATCTTTACTCACTATGATAGGTCATTTGGAGTAAATTTCTAACATTTTAAGAGAGATTGAAATTAACAGCCTAAATGACAAGCAGCAATTAGTATGAGGTTGAATTTTAGCATATCAAATAAATTTACTAGAGCCTGATAAAAATTATTTGACTGTTGGAATATTAATTCTGAGCAACCCTGAGTTAGAGTGCATCAGGAGTTGTTAAATGTCTAATGAATTTTGTCAAGTCACCCATTCTTCTTAATATGCCATCGGTAAAAGTATTCCAGGCCCCAGTATCAAAACATAAAATATGCATCGTTAGGGATGCCAGATTGTTGCTTCTAAGATCTTTTCAAAGCTATCTGTGATGTTACTTCTTCAGATAAAATTTTTACTTCTTCACATGCACCTGTATTGTTCTCATGCTGTAGATATCACCTGTACCTTTGAGCCTGTTATTTGGCATATAAAATATTTGGTTCTTACATGCTGTCATTTATGGAACATTTGCAATAGACATTTACTGTTTATGTGAATTTTAAATTTAAAGGATTTCTAAAATATCTTCAGCATGTTAGCAAGTGCTACTTAATTTTATATCAATATCAAGCAATCACATTTTTAATAAAAATAGATGATAAGATATCAGTTTTCCAGATAGGATGAAGATAAATTATGGCACAGTTAGGATGAATAGTTGATACTCTGTATCTAGTGCTTTAAAGAATAAAGAACCTAGAATGATCCAGAAAAGCCTAGACTTGAAGAAAACTTTTAGCCTGCCATTTAAATTTTTTTTTTTTTGTGGTTTTTTTGGGTCACACCCGGCAGTGCTCAGGGTTACTCCTGGCTCCATGCTCAGAAATTGCTCCTGGCAGGCACGGGGGACCATATGGGACGCTGGGATTCGAACCGATGACCTCTTGCATGAAAGGCAAACGCCTTACCTCCATGCTATCTCTCCAGCCCCGCCATTTAAATTTTTAATGAAGTTTTCAGATATATTGAAATATTTAACTAGGAGGGCTTAAACACTACTATCTTTTTGTTTGTTTGTTTGGAGGTACAACCAGAAATGCTAAAGGCTTACTCCTAGTTCTGTGCTTAGGGATAATTTCTGGAAGGATTCAGGGACCATATGTGGTGCTAGGGATCAAATCCAGGCCATCTGTGTACAAGGCAAGTGCTTGACCCTCTGTAGTATTCCTCTGGCTCTGAAATAGTATTACATTAAAATTGGTGGGATGTCCATACCCAACAATGCAGATGGAATATTCCTGTTTCTGCATTTAGGAATAAGTAGTTTTGGTGGTGCTCAGGGGGAGAATGTTGGATATTAAGGATTGAACCCAGGCAAATGCTCTCTACACACTGTATAATCTCTCTGTACCTCAAAAATATTTTCTTAATTTTATTGATGAAGAAGAGAAGACAAGAGTAATTTCTTCATTCATTGATTTATCCATTCAATTGCAATTCACTACCAGCAGTCCTTAGGATAAATTTTTTTTTTTGGACCTTGTGATTATTTATTTTAATTTGGTTGCTTTTGAAAGCAAGTAGAAAAAACACTGGATCTTGTTTCATGGAATTGGCTTGGATTTTTATACCTCTTATGAATAAAATTCATAATTTGTCTAATTTTATTTTAATTAGGGCTAAGGAATAGTATATTTTGGGGGCTACACCTAGTAGTATGCTCAGGAATTACTATGGGCAAGCTCGGGACCCATTTGTGGTTTGAATCCAGGGATTGAATCCCAGTCAGCTGTATGGAAGGCAAGCACTTTACCCACTGTACTACTGATCCAACCCCAAGTCACACAGTTTTAAATCTCGAATGGAGGATTATTCTGATCACTATGGAAAATACATATAAACATTTGTAACAGTGGAAGAAATTACTGCATATTGGCTAAGAAAAAATTCCATCAGTCAATCTTCTTCCCATCAAAAGCATTATATATGTATGTGGATACATATATACAGCAGTACATATATACAAAACATCTTAATTCATCAACCTGTTATTGAAGAATTTAGAAGCAAAAAAGTTCTTGATGTAGTCAGTGGGCTACATTATCACCTCTACCTATATTTGGGAATTTTCTTAGCAATATATCTGTCTAAGCTTCCACTGTCTATAAGGACCTTACCTGTAAGCCCAAAGAGAACACATTAAAGTGAGAATATTTTCTCCTGTTTGAAGGTCAGTGTGATGAAGGCCCCAACTAGATTTGAGGAAGATCAGGAAATAATGGACAGAAACAAGTATTTGTCTTCTGAAGTTAGCAGTAGCTGTGGACAGTGACTGTCAGAGAACAAGACAACTTAAGCAAAAGCATCAGTTTTTCTAAAGTTTGCCTATGGACAAGAAACATAAAACGAAAAACCTAGGGCTAGAATTACAAATAAAGCACTGACTTAAACTGTGAAACTGAATGAATCTTTACTAAGTTATCAGGAGTAAAAATGTCAATTCCTAACCAAACAACAACAACAACAAAAAAAATGCTGCAAAAAAACAAAGGGAAAAAAGGGAAAAGTATAAAACAATCAAATTCTACTTTCATATTTAAAAAAATACAAAAATTCAGTATATTATACCAACTGGGAGAAAAAGTGTCAAAATCAAATCAACTAGAAATCTAATCAAATAATAGTTTAAAAGAGCATGAGTATATAATGTAATTTTAATTAGAGGTCATTTAAAACCTAAATTGAACAATACTGTCATAAAGTATTTTGAAAAGTAATTTTCTAAAATGGTTTAAAATTTTTTAACAACTTTTATATAGAAGATAGTAATTGTCTTTATTTTTTGTTTGTTTATTTCTGGCCCATACTTATTAATTCTCAGGGACTACTCCTGGCTATGCGCCCAAGGATCATTCCTAATGGGTTTAGAAGTGATTTTGGCCACATACAAGCGAACACCCTCCCCGCTATATTTTTGCTTTGCCCTTGTTTATTTTCTTACTATAGAAATTGGCATAACATTTTGCATTGAGATGAGATAATAATCTAATAAAATTATATAAAGATCTGGAGAAAAATGTATGTTAGACAGTTAACTATAATAAAGAAACATGATTTTCTGATATTACCAGTATCTGATTTTCTTTTAACTCTATAAGCAAATCGTTTCAAAATCTTCTAGTTTAAGACAAGAACCAACCATGTACATTTTATTTCCTTCAAAATCTTGGTTTGTGGCAGGGCTCAGGAGAAATAGCATTTGTCTATTTTAGACGGTGTCACTCAAATGTTTCAAAAGCATCCACTTCCAAGATAATTCACTTCAGATGGTTGGCAAGTTTCTGGCTATTGATAGGCAGTTCAGTGGAAGTTGTTTATTCAGGAGTCTCAGTTTTTGGCCTCAATGAGTCTCTTGGTGATATTTGTTTTATCTGATGACATGATGGATGTGTTTTAGTAGAGTAGGTGTTTTAAAGCAGCCTGGGCTAAAGTGACAAGACGAAGTAAGATCTAGTCTTTCAAATCTTAGAACAAATACTTTTTTAGTTTGTTTTGTTTTGGGACCACACTCAGTGGTGCTCATGGTTTACTTCTGGCTTACACTCAGGGATCAACCCCTGGTCAAGCTGTAAGGATCATATGGAGTGTCAGGGTTTGAACTTGGGTTAGCCATGTGGAAGGCAAACGTCCTGGTTCCTGCATTGTCTGCCCCCCCCAAAATTTTGTTTTTGTTTTTGGGCCATACTCAGTGGCACTCAAATGTTACTCCTGACTTTGTACTCAGAACTCAGAAATCAGTCCTGGCAGGCTCAGGAGACCATATTGGATGCAGGGGATCAAACCCAGAGTTGTCCCAGGTCCCAGAGTTGCATGCTAGGCAAATGCCCTACTGCTGTGCTATCACTCTGGCCCCACTCTTCCCTAGAATTTTATATCTTAGGATTTCATTTCTGATATGTGATTTGGTCATCACATCCTAAAGCCAATTAGCATTTATTTGTTTATTTTTGTTTTAAAAATCATGCCCTTATGTTTACTAAATATTTCTACAAATAAAGTATCTCCTAGACACTCCTCCCAGGTCTGAAGCACTTATTTTCTAGCCGCTGGGAGTGTTAACCATTTGTTGCTCATAACTATGGCCCTTCTGAGCACTTCTGGCCTTTATGCTCTGTCTTACCTGTTAGTATTTAAATTTATGCGACTTCTTCATACATCTCTTAATAGAAATAATAGAAAAAAATTGTACCTGCTTTTGTATTACTAGTCAAGCTTTCTGAAGTTATAAATTTGCTGTGGTTTTTATTCTTATTCTGAAGTAAGTATACTAACATCCACTAGTGTCGTTTTTCAGGAGACTACCTTAGATATTTTACCAGTGACACACTGTAGGTCTTACCTAGGTTTGGGGAGAAGTAAGCACAGTCAAGTAAATATGGTTCAAGTGAATCAGAAAAAAAATGACTTCATTTCTAAGTGCAAAGTGGGTGACATATCAACCTGAAAGGATCTCCTAAAGTGTTTTAGGACCTCTGCCAACTTTCCATGCTTAATGAAAAAAGTAATTGGGGGTCTATAAATTATCTAGAAACATTTATCTGCTTTAAGTGATATCATTTTTGGCAGGATTCTGATAAAAACAGAGCAAAGACAACTTTTTTTCCTTTCTTTTGTAATTGAAGTAATGAGTCAGATTTGTTTACAAGATTATGTTATATAGGTATGATTTCACACGTCCTTCAAAGATACATTGCAAAAACTTTTTAAACTTAAGAAACAGAAGGTTGATAATGGTCCTTGACAAGTATTAATGCTTAGAACACTTCATAAATTATGGTGGCAAGTAAAGAAACTGAGTGGACTCCTGTAAAAAAAACCTCTTGATAATGGGGTTAGAGTGAGTAAAGTGTTTGCCTTGCATGCATGCAGCTGACCTGGGTTCAATCCCTGGCATCCCATATAGATTCCCTGAACTTGCCAGGAGTGATTTCTGGCAACCCCCGTGACCTCCAAATAAAACAAACAATAATGTCTCCTGATCTGACATCAAAGTAAAACTTTCTTTGAGACGTTTTATATGATGACCAGAGGACACTGACATATTTTTCCGAATTGTTAAATTAGTAACAAATAGGCAGATTGTGGAAGCGCAAGGTAGGAAAGGTCATCAGCATCCAGCTTTTGCTCATGTGACCTCTAAAAATTTTAATCATTATTTCTTGAAAACCCTTTAACCAGACATCCTGCAAACTTGGCCTTTAATCACTTTGGTAGTTCTTATTTCCTATGCAGAGAACAAGATCATTCTATCTGAAAGAGGAAACAGCTTTTTTGAATTCACCGGCCATTGACTGAATATTTGCAGTGTTCAGAGGACCCAGGAGCCACTTCCATGATACTTAGTTGAGTGAAACAGTTCAAGGCTTGGGTCTGGTAATTCTGAAACTCAATGGAGGTTCTGGTAACCAGGGTTACTCCAATACTGCAGGACATATGAGGGCATATTGTGCCAGAGATTAAACCTGGTCCTAATGCAGGTAAAAGCATGCACTCCAGCCTTATCAATGATGTCCTTGTTCCTGCTTGTGTTTTGAGATAAGAAACAAAGGTAACCAAAAAAAAAAAAAGAATTTAAAAAGGGGGCCAGTTCACTGTCCCTTCAGACTGTTGGAGGGCCAGATTATACAGTCTGAAGGGACAGTGAACTGGCCCCCTGTTTAAAAAGTTTAAATTCTTTTTTTTTTTTTTTGGTTTTTGGGCCACACCCGGTAATGCTCAGGGGTTACTCCTGGCTATGTGCCCAGAAGTCGCTCCTGGCTTGGGGGACCATATGGGATGCCAGGGGATCGAACTGTGGTCCGTCCAAGGCTAGAAAAGAAAGAAACAAAGATAACAGACTTATGATCAGCAAAGATTATCCTGTGTTTGAACTACCAGACTACTCCAGTGTTTATTTATTTATTTTTTGTAAATCAAGTCTTAGCACTCAGATATGAGGATATACTTCTCCAAAGGCTCAAGATAGGATAAAAATCTATTTTTCAAACATGGGTGAAGACAGTCCTAAGACATTTTATGATTCAAAACAAAGTAACAGGTTCCACTTAAAGAATTTGTGGTCAAATGAGGATGCTTTTCCCTTATCTTAATAATTCAGCGTCTATGGAAAGGTTTTCTTATTTTGCTTATGGCAAACACGATAGAGAAAAAAAATACCAATAAACTAGTTTTTCTCCAAAATGCTAGAGATTTTCTAAGAATTTAGAGAATAATTCCAGTGTCATATCCCAGGTCACTAAAATGAAGTGGGATCCACATCTGATATTTTTTAAAAGATGTTTATTATAGAAGGTCTAATATTATACATATTTGTATAATACATACATTTTAGAAAATTAATGCAGTTGGCCCCAAAATGAAAACTATATTTTCTCCACTCAGATTCTTTTTTTTTTTTTTTTTTTTTTGGTTTTTGGGCCACACCCGGTAACGCTCAGGGGTTACTCCTGGCTATGTGCTCAGAAGTTGCTCCTGGCTTGGGGGACTATATGGGACACCGGGGGATCGAACCACGGTCCGTCCAAGGCTAGCGCAGGCAAGGCAGGCACCTTACCTCTAGCGCCACCGCCCGGCCCCTCCACTCAGATTCTTTATGTTATCTTTGTACCAGTATTTTCTCAATTTTGTATATATAATGTGGACATATAAATAAATATCTGTTGATACCTATTTATCCAATGTACTTTAAAATGTTTTGGGCCACATCCAGTTGTGTTCATGTATTACTTCTGGCTCTTAGGGATCTTAGGGATCACTCCTTAGCAGGCTCAGAAGACCATATGGGATGCCAGGGATTGGACCGAGGCCTACCGCATGCAAGGCAGCACCTGACTGTACTATATCTCTAGTCCCAAGAAGTTCATAATATTACTGGTGATAAAAATAAAAATGTCTAATTCAGTCACCTTGCTCACTTTCTGAAAACATGACTATGACAATTCAACTAAAGTGACTCAGCTGATCAATATTTAATTGTAGACGGAGAAGTAATGAAGGAACTTGTTGTACGGTAGGGTTCTAGTTTAATGGGAGAATAAATGGGTTCATTGAAAAAGAAAAAGAAAAGGAAGGCAGACACAGGTTCAGAAAAAAATCAAAGGAGGAGATTTTTTTTTTTTTTTTTTGGTTTTTGGGTCACATCTGGCAGTGCTCAGGGGTTATTCCTGGCTCCAGGCTCAGAAATTGCTCCTGGCAGGCACAGGGGACCATATGGGGCGCCGGGATTCGAACCGATGACCTCCTGCATGAAAGGCAAACGCCTTACCTCCATGCTATCTCTCCGGCCCCAGGAGGAGATTATTTTAAGGATCACAATTTTAAGTAACTGGTGGAGGTCATCATTAACCTGGAGGCAAGGCTATTTAAATTCAAATGAAAACAATTACATGTTTTAGGAGAGCTAAATATCTAGCAGTCCCTGATGTTAGTACTTTTTTAAATTCTATTCTCACAGATAAATTTGAAATTAGGGTAATTATATAGGAGACTGTATATTTCTTTATGTTTTACATTTTTGGGGGGAGGGTCATACCCTGCTGTGCTCAGGTTTTATTCCTGGTTCTGTGCTCAGAAGTCACTCCTGTCAGGCTTGGGGGACCATATGGGATGCCAGGATTCGAACCTGGTCTGTCCTGTGTTGGCCACATGCAAGGCAAAAGCCTTACCACTGTGTTATTGCTCCGGTCCATGATTTAAATCAATGGTCCTCAAACTACGGCCCACGGGCCACATATTGTACTTATTCCCATTTTTTTTCTTCACTTCTAAATAAGATATATGCAGTGTGCATAGAAATTTGTTCATAATTTTTGCCCTCCAACAGTCTGAAGGGACAGTGAACTGGCCCCCTGTTTAAAAAGTTTAAATTCTTAAGAAAATTTAACTTCCTCATATTTGTTTAGCTATAGCTGATCTAACCCTAATACCCATTATCTTCTTTTTTAACCTGGTAGGCCATTAGATAGGATATTGGGAGGTTTAATTTCTCACTTCATCTCACTCCAGTTGCCATTTAGCTACCTTGCTGGCTTTGACTCTTCATCCCATGTTACTTTTCCCAATGGTGTTGGGCTCCTCAAGCTTCATAGACATGTCAGGGATTTCTCCTCCTCAGGGCCTTTCTACACACCTGGCTCATGGATCCACCTAATACAAGCATTGTATCTTTAGATTCACTTCTTTCAGCAGTTTTTTAAATTTATTTTAACATTTATTTGATAATGTTCCTGAGCCATCTTACATTTTAATCTTCAGGGGAAGATATTTTCTAATTCCCTTTCCTTTGGTTGATTTTTTTTTCTCTTTAGTAATTATTACTTATAATTTACTTATATTCTAGTACACATTTGGTACACATTTCCTTCTCTTAAATGGATTATAAACTTCATAATGATATGAAGATTTTTTACTTATTTCAATTACTATCATATAGAGGAGTCACAAAAAATATGGAGGTGTTAATTAGAAATGTATTGAATGAAAGAATAAGTGATTGAGTGGAGTTGGCCTTTGAGGAGAGACACTTACTGAGTTTTGGATAGCTGGACGGACATTCTAATAACAAATCAATAAATTTGTATATTTTATTCACATCATTGCAACAAAATTAGAAAAATAAGACTTGTAGAAAAACCCAGTCAATTGGAAATCCTAAGGAGAATGCTACCGAAAGGAGTAAGTACTGACTGAGAATGTTAAACTTTGTGTTTAGAGACTCTAGACAAAGAATTTAAATCTTAAAATTTGGGCAAAGTTAAAACTTAAGTTTTTTATAAGGAAGGATTTTATGTTGTATTTTTGTTTTAGATATATTTTAATAATTAGCAGAGTACATTAGGAGGAATCAGTATTTTTGTCCCTTGAGATGTCACTTAACACAACACTCTAGGCAAGAAACTATGTTGTGAAATGTGAAATCTTTTCTTTGTTAAAATAAAAATTGCAAAAAATCTGAAGTCATTTATTCCAAAAAACTTTTTATAGATGAGATTAAGTGAGATTAAGAAGAGATTAAGTGACAGGTCTAGTGTCATAGACAAATAAACATTTAATAGTGAAACTTAACTAGGACTTGGCTACTGATACAGCTTTCTCTCTCTCTGCATCCTTATTTTTTATAATGCTATGACCACCCACCAACTCCATTTTACATATTCATTGAGAAGTCAAACTGCTAATTTTACTACAAAACTATCTTCTGAATTGATCAACTCTTTTTTCCCTATTGCATCTACCTTCCACTGAACTGTTGTATCTCACCTGAACTGTGGCAAAAATTTTCTTTTTTTTTCCTTTTAGAAAGACTTTTTATTTTCTTATATAATTTGTACAAAAGTGAAGATTATTCTGAAGCAATTATAATGGAAAAGTTAGAGCTTACAGATAACATTTTTTTACACATAAATAAAATATATTGGTTCTCCTAGTGTTGAAGGCTCTGGAATTCTGATGTTTTCTAAGTTATTTCCTTGCCTCTTTCAAATTTATCTGCTACAAAATCCATCCTCCCTTCACACAGTTTTCGATAGAAACAATTGTGATCATATTTCTTTAATGTGTAGACATATCAAGAAGAAAAGAATGAGAAATGCAAGACCTTACAAAATGCAGGAGTTGTTCAACCTGCAGTTTCAGGAAAAGAAAGGCTTTTCTGCATTCTCTGTGCCTGCTCCTAGAACCAGCAGTCATTCAACATGAGCCACTGATTATGTTAGTGGAGTGAGTTTAGAAACATTTAGGTCCCTGCTCCTAGAAACTTGCTTCCTCTAGTAGGTTATCATTTATATACGATGAGAGGTAGTACTTAGGATTGTTTTCCTATTAACATCTGAAGCAAATATTCATAAATAACCTCCCTGGACACTAGACAATATGAGGATCAGAGTTATTTATTACAGCACCTTCCTCTCCAGGCAGCAGACCAATTTCCTCCTCTCCAGATGGCTCTCATAGGCTAGCCAAAGGCTGCTTCCTGTTGTCTAGTCAAGCTGACTAGTGGCACAGTGAGGTTGGCGAAGCCCAGCAGACCAGCTGCCCATCTAGGCTGTCCCTGTTGGCCTTGCACCTTTGCCACAGTAGGCAAGAAGGGCAAGGCCCGTGCTGGACACACATGAGGTGGGAAAGCTTCCTGCCAAACTTCTACTAGCCAGCTTCCTGAATGGGGGCCATATAAACATGTCTGTCTTGGGGCTTCTCACAGTGGCACTTCAATGAATAAACTTGAGACTGGGCAAGGAGTACTTTGGGGAGGGGAAGGGAATGTTTCTGGTCAACTAGAAGGACTGAATGTAACATAATCTGAATACCATATAAGTAAAATTTACTTTGAATTTCAGCAATTTTTGAATTTTTGCATTTTGTTCCTGACTAGATGTTCAGATTTTTCATCTTGACAAAATAAGCATCTGCCTATAGCAGAAAATTTCTGAAGTGCATTTGGAGATTTAACAAATCACCTCTAATTCCATGAACTGTAGAGGTAACTATTAATCTAGTTAGTTGATCATTTATTTTTACTTTTTCTTCCTTGAAAAGTTGAACACACATTGAAGATGGATTTTTTTTCATTTTGGCTTTGTCAGTGATAAAAATTTGAGTGAATAAATACAATATTTCTTACTAAAAATATTGGTGATATTATAATTAATTATTTCATAATTGCTAATCATTACATATTTGTTTTTATTATTTTAAATGTTTGTGCATGAGGGTTATATTTTTGTATTTATATTTTGTTCTTAGTATAATTTCCTTGCAACAGAATGTACAATTAAAATTTATTGTTATTATTATTTTGTTATTTGGGGAATTCATATATGGTGAGTTGCAAGGCTTAAATCCTGGCTCTGACCTCAGGAATCACTTTGGGAAGGGATTGGGTGACCAAATGGGTCACCAAGATGAAACCTGTAAGACAATCTTTTTATCTGCTGTACTACCACTCCATCTTCAGAATGTATAAATTTTGAAGGAAAATTGCTTAAAAATGTATGTATCAAGAGTCTTGCTACCGGAGTTGTTTTTATTTAATCAATTGGTATATTCTTTCTTTTCAAATTTTAACTGATTTAGGCTTTTTGTTGCTGTTCATATTAGACGTTTAAGTATTTAAAGATAGGTATGCATAAAGGCAGTAATCTATCATGCAATAATAGACCTTCACTTTTTGGAATTCCAAGCAATAGATATGTTTATTTTGGGGGACTGTACCGAATGTGCTCTGGGATTAATCCTGGTTCTGCACTCAGGAATCACTCCTGGTGGGGTTTAGGGGACCATATGGGGTGTTGTGGATCGAGTCTACATTGGTCTACAATGCAAGCCTTCTTTTTCACTATCTCTCTAGCTCCCAAGCAATAAATCTGTAAGTATACTTTAAGCATGGATTCAGAAATAGGTATGTGTAAATAAGCCACTGTTTCTGAAAGAGCTCTTCTGTATTCTTACACTCAATTTAAATATAAAATCTTACATGTTTTAAACATTAAAAATTAGTTAAAAGAGCTGTGGTTAAAAAAGTCATTGATAGATGAGTCATAGGCATACATTTTCTTTTTTTTTTTTTTTTTTTTTGGGCCACACCCGATAATCAGGGGTTACTTCTGGCTATGTGCTCAGAAGTTGCTCCTGGCTTGGGGGGACTATATGGGACACCGGGGGATCGAACTTCGGTCTGTCCAAGGCTAGCACAGGCAAGGCAGGCACCTTACCTCTAGCGCCACCGCCCGGCCCGGCATACATATTTTCAACACCAATCCCCCCACAAATCAACTTCCCTCCATGAGAGCTCCCATGCTCTCTTCCTGCCTTCTCCCCACTCCCAAACAACATACCTAACACCTTGACAGTCATATTTCAAAGTTTGGTGGTTGTAGTTTAAATGTCATGATTTCAGCGTTGTTGAGTCTGTGCTTTGGATAGAAGGCAATATCAGTGGGGGATCCTCTTTGAACAATACTTCTCATTGGCTCACTTCCATTCTTCAGGTAGGAACAACTTTCTTCTGAAGTCTTGTAGCGCCCCCTACAGGGAAAAGCCGTGATCTGCAGAACAATAATTCTGAACATCAAGTTGAACTTGGTAATTGACTGTGGGAAGAAATCGGCGGGAGGAGGAAGGGGAATGGAAATAGGGGGGACTGGAATCCTGCTAGGAGGCCAGGCTGTTTCAGGGGCACCGGGTGAGAGGCTAGCACACCTGGCTTTCTCTAGCCATGAGCTTATGTTCTGAAGCACTCAGTGGGTGGCAAGGCATAACTGTGGTATCTTATTGAACCATCTGTCATAGGCCTGTTCTGCTTCTTCAGTTCTAGCTCTGCTGAGCCTTCAAAGTCTCCTCTAAAAATTAGTACAGTTGCCCCTTTTGAAATTTGAGGCCTGTATCCACCCTTTGAAGAACAAATCTTGCCTTTATTTTTCAGGCATCTCCAATTCCTCAAATAATTTAGCATCATATTAGTTGTTGCCTTTTATGTATCTTCATAGTTATTTTTACTATTAATAATGACACACAATTCATTATTTAACCAACGATGACCTTGCATTTTTAAAATTTGTCTATGCTTGAAAGTCTTGTAATCTCAAAATATTACTTTTTTCGGAAGAGAGATTTGCACCTTTGTTTTATAGCTCTAATTTGTAAGTAGAGCTCTACTAACAAGGTGGGAGGTATTCTGTTTATGACTGAAACCCAATTACAATCATGTTTGTAATCATGGTGCTTAAATAAAGATTTTATATGAAAACAAAAAATAGAGATCCAGATTAAGATAGTCAACTTGATATTATTTCAGGAATAGTCCACAACTTGTCATACTCAACTTGGACTTTTAGTATTTCTTTCTATTTTATTTATTTATTTATTTATTTATTTATTTATTCATTAATGTTGAATGGTAGGGGAATCAAACACAGGGACCTTACAACAATGCAAATTTTCTCACTGAACCACACTCAACTCATCCAGCCTGTCTTCATAGAAACAGGCTGATTTCTTTTTAGATAGTTTTGCTTTACAGCAATATACTTTTCTTTCTTTTATTGTTTGGGGTTTAGGAGTTTAGAATACACCTAATTCTGCTCAGGCTTGACTCTAGATGGGCTTGAGGAGCCATATGTGATGATGGGGCATGAACTGTTAAACTGGATAACCCACACACTGTACTCTCTCTCCAGCGGAACATTTTCTTCTTAAGAACCTATGGAAATAAAGTGATATGGTATACCCTTTAAGTAACAGTATTGCAAATCACAGTGCCTAAAAGGAAAGAGAGAGTGAAAGAGAGAGAGGAAGAGAGAGAGACTACTTTTGTGGCAGGCTGGGAGTGGGACAGGAGGTAAAGTGGGGACATTAGTGACTAGAAGTGTACAATAACGCAATAATGAAGAGACATTATATAGCTGAAACTCAGCTTAAAAATTAAAGAAAAAAAGATTTCTTTCCCATTTTCCATCCTGTGAAAAATTTGCTTTTATGTCAGCTGAGGTAGTTCTTGTAGCTGTCAGATCCAAGCCTTGAAGTTCAAATGGGGGGCCAGGTAGACTCACAGGTATCAGGGGAAATACATATGCCGAACATAACAATTAATGGGAGTAAATTAGAGGTACAGGAAATAAACATCAGTTTACAGTGATACAGCATATCCCAGGATGATCTGGATTTTTCTTAACGACAGAAAGCTGAAGAGCTAACTAACCCTCCCTTTGTTTGTAAAAATCTGCAAAAGGAAATGTGACATGTATGTGGTAACAGAAACTCTGAAGAATGTAAAGAAGGTAACCTGAAAAATTAACTGGAAAAATACTTTTCAGAGCACGCTGGATTGTTTTGATATTAAAATGGAAGGACGAGTACCAAAATGACCATCCACCCCAACCAAGTCTTGGCCTGTCTACTGGAAAAGCTCTTCTTCCATGAAAAGGATGTGATGAATATCTTCTTGGACCAAAAAAAATAAAATACTTTCCCCAAACATAGTGATGTTGATTTTATGGTCTAATTCAAGTGCAAAGGATTCCAGAAATGTTCAGGAGATGGCACAGGACATAGTGCAAAGCTTCCAGGATCTGACTGAAAAATGAAAAGAAGATGTGCTACACTGCCTTACTCAGTGTCTCAATGAAGATGAGTGACTGCAAGATCTGGAGCAAAGAGTGTTTGAGGGGACCGGAGCAATGGTGCTGTGGTAGGGTGTTTGCCTTTCACGCTGCTGAACCAGAATAGACCTCAGTTTGACACCCGAGGGTCCCATATGGTCCCCCAAGCCAGGAGCAATTTCTGAGCACAGAGCCAGGAGTAACCCCTGAGTATCACCAGGTGGCCCCATCCCCTCCCCCCAAAAAAAAGAGTGTTTAAGGTTTTTTTTTTATTTTTTTATTTAAACAAATTTATTTCATACATGATTGTGTTTGGGTTTCAGTCATGTAAAGAACACCAATGACTCTGACAAGTCTGACCAGAGAGAGAGGAAGAGAAACTGAAGTTTCTTTTCTTTCTTTTTTTGATTTAGTTCTTTGTATATTTTTTGATTTAGTTTTTTTTTAAAAATAGTATCTTTATTTAAGTACCATTATTACAAACTGATTGTAGTTGGGTTTTACTCATAAAAAGAACACCCCCCCCCTTCAAGTAGCCTTTTTAATGGTGCTGAAATGGTATTAACGAAGCATGCAGAAACAATTCTGATCTTCCTGAATTCACTGATAGAGTTGTCTGAGGAACAACAGATTGTGGCTGAAATTCCTGAGGAGGAGAATCTTATCTTCCCAAGTTGAAGGAAGAGATAGAGCATCTTCTGGAGCACAGCAGAGAGGAGTCACTGGAGGCTGTGATACAGTTCTTGAACAAAAAAGACCTTCCTTGGTCATGCTTTACCTTGTTGTTACCATCCTGCTGAAACTGAGTGGGAAGTGTTGTGTATTTGCTTAACTCCATTGGCTCTTCACCCCTCCTCCCCACCTGTCTCAACCAGCTCTTTTCCCTTTCTCCCTAGCAGCCTATGTCCCAGCATTGGTTTTACCACCTGTGTCATCTTTTCTCCATCAGATACCCAGGTGTCAGGGTTCTCCAAAAAGTCATATTTCTGGTCCTGGGTGATTAAGTGATTAAGTGGCTAAATCACTCCTATTTGTGAGGTTGAGGGTATGGAGAAGAAAGTCATGGCTGCAGGTACTTCTCAAGGCTATCTACACATCCTCCAACAGAAATAGCCCAGGTCCATGACTTTACCTTATCAAAATTTATAATTTGTTTTTAGATCTATAAATCCTGAAAAAATTAGTAGGTAAAATAAAACCTCACTGGGAAGCCTATTCAGCCGATTAACAGTGGCTGAAGACACTAAGTTAAGCTTATGATCTTGTTCCTTAAATGTGTGGCTTTGATTATTTAATCTGTCTCGCAAGAGATAATGACAGATACTTGATAAGTTTATGGGGAGAATGAAATGAATTAACATGTCCTAAAGACTTATGAGCATTGTAAATGTTCAAAATCACAGTGAATGCACATTACTTACTGTACCTCTAGAAATGTTTACATTCTATAATTCCTTTTCTATAGTTTGTCAGTCTTCTTTTTAACCTCTAACCTTTACAGAAATTTGTCTTTTCTTAAAATTTTAGTATTTGAAGTAATTTCTACTTGAACAACTACTAATGTCTTTCTATTTTTCTGGATCAAACTCAGGATTACACTAAGGTTCTATAACCTTCCTAATGCCTGACAGGTTATATAATGCTAAGCTACATCCTTGGCTGCAAACTTCATTTATCAAGACATTGACCACTAGCAAACATTTTTCTTTCCCAGTCTTGTTTATCTTTGTGTTGAGCACTCTATAGATCAGGAGATAAGCAACCGAAGCTAACCAAAGCTTTCATATTACCATGATGACTGAATTGTGTATTTAGAGGCAGGATGAAGCAATAAGTAAACTGCTGTCTACTAGTAAAATAATAAGCATCCAGGAGTCAGAGATATTTTTTTATGTTACCTCTGCTAGCTGTCTCCTGGCCATATATATGTCAGACAAAGCACTTAAATGTCATTTTTTTATTATGAGAAAGGCATATTCTATATAAGTTAGAACCAATACTCTGGTTGGTACTCAGAATAGCTCTGGATGGTACTCTATGCTCAGAAAACCATGAAGTTCTTGGAATCAAACCCAAGATTCCTTTATATAAAACATATGATCCAGCCTATAAAATATCTCCTGCTTTTCCATTATATAATTTTTGTCTGTTTTGATGCCATATCTGGCAGTGCTCAGATCTTGCTTCTGATTTTAACTTGGGGATCACCCCTATGATACTTGAGAACCATCTATGATATCATAGATTGAACTCAGATTGGCTGGGTGCAGGGCAAGTGCCCTATTGCTATATATATATTTGTCCTTCTATTATAGTTATTAAAGAACATCACAAAAATAAATTCACCTGGTACAGATAGAATATCTTGTTGTTTTTTTTTTATCTTACTTCCTTTATCCTGCCACTACTTTTTTACCCTCATTAATTATATTTATTGTTTTTCTTCTCTATGCAACAAATAAAATTTTTGTTTTGTTTTGTTTTGTTTTTTGGGCCACACCCAGAGGTGCTCAGGGGTTACTCCTGGCTGTCTGCTCAGAAATAGCTCCTGGCAGGCACAGGGGACCATATGGAACACCAGGATTCGAACCAACCACCTTTGGTCCTGGATCGGCTGCTTGCAAGGCAAACGCCACTGTGCTATCTCTCCGGGCCCATACTAAAATTTTTTTTTTTTTTGGGCCACACTCGGTGGTGCTCAGGGGTTACTCCTGGCTGTTTGCTCAGAAATAGCTCCTGGCAGGCACGGGGGACCATATGGGACACGGGGATTCGAACCAACCACCTTAGGTCCTGGATCGGCTGCTTGCAAGGCAAACGCCGCTGTGCTATCTCTCCGGGCCCAACAAATAAATATTAAGTGTTAATCTTGTGCCAGTAGATAAGAATCCTTTTCACTATGAATTTACATAGTAGTTGGGAAGAGTTTGACTCTAAATCTATGCAGAAACAAATATATAGGTATTAAAAATGGATATGAATGTATATGTAAAAAAAGAAAAACAAAACAAAGCAGGTGAAGGGCCTTGCTGTTTTACTATCTCAGATTCAATGATTATTTTTTGCTTATTTGTGAGTTCACCCCAACTTTTTCCAGGGTTTATTTATGGCCTGAGCTCAGAGATCACACATCTCTGAGCTTGGTGGGCTCAGGGGACCATAGTGGGTGCTAGGGATAGAACCCAGGTCAGCTGCATGTAAGTCAAGTTCATTATTTGCTTTTTATGGTGTATCACTAAAATAATATAGGGAATTGCTCGTGTTGAAGTCAGAGAATATATGGAATGTGACAGTTTTAAGTATAACCTGTATGATGTATAGACAGTGGAAATAATTAGCTAACTGGGGGTATAAGTTCATTTATAAGAAATAAAATTGGGTGCTGAAGTGATAGTGCAGGATATAGGGTGGGGTGTTCGCCTTGCAAGAGACCAACCTGCATTTAATCCTTGTCCCACTAGGAGTGATTCCTGAGTTTAGAGCGAGCTAGATGTGGCCCAAAGATAGAAAGAATGAACAACAAAAAAGAAAGAATGAATAAAAATAAAAAAGAAAGAGAAAGGAAGGAAAAAGAAAGAAGAAAGAAAAAGAAAAAAAGAAAGAAAAAAGAAAGAAAGAAAATAGGAAAGTAGTATTTTACCAGTAGTGATCTTCGCTTTCTATTCCCACATCTGTATGCAGTTAAAAATAAGAAATATACGGCAGCTCACACACATTCACAGAGAATAAAGAGGAGACCAGTAGAACAAGTACAGTGGGTACCAAACAGTAAGAGGCCATCTACAGGGCACCAGCAACCTGGCAGTGATCCTCAATCCTGGGTATCCTGTATGTTGTATACAGGATGTTGTATGAAGTAGTGAGAGACATAAATACCATTGGACCTGGCTACTATAGTTGCAGTCCACTGCAAATGTGTGTCTGCTTAAAATATTGAATACTGGGTGTTAAGTAAAATAACTGTAATACCAAAGATATCCAGGAGGTGGTATGTTATTCTTGCACCTTAAACCCAAGGACCCAAAAGTTAGCCAGCATTCATTGCAACCCATGATCTCAAATTTTATATGCTGGATATATGTTGAGTATAGCTGACTAAATTAGTTGAACGAATTTGTACTGTATAGAAAATAGGGGCTGGAGCAATGAAAAGTGAGTAAAGTGCGTGACTTGCACACACTTGGCTCAGGTTTGATTCCCCAGCCTCCCTATGTTCCCTTGAACATTGCCAAAGAGTAATTATTGAGTGCAGAACCAGGAGTATAACTTTTGAGCTCAGCTGGGTGGCCCTAAACAAAAACAGAAACAAATAACCATCCAAAAGACCCAGTAAAAACTCCTCAAAAGGAAGAAATAAAAGTCAAGGATGACTCAAGTGGGAAACAAACAAAAAATAATAAATAAAGCCCCAAAACTGTCATCCACAATGGTGTTATTTTACATATGTAGCAACATTGTGACTCATATACTTTCTCCCCATCCTTACTGGCATTTTATGTTGTCACACTGACACCAGATTTTTTTTTTTCATTTTAGCCATTTTTATAGGTATGTGGCTATTACAAGGCTCTCAAAGATTAAGAGATGAGAGAAATATGAACAATCATAAAAGAAAGTGAAAAAGTTTTAGTGAGGTAGGAAGATAGCATGTACCAAGTACCTAGTAAAATATTTAGTAACTTGAAAGTGATTACTTCTGTCAAATCATCAAATAAAATGTTGGATTAAATGATTATCATTGGATTTCTAAATTGGTACCCATGACAGGAACTATTTCGATGGTGTTGGAGAGCAAAAACCTATTAGAAATTTGTGGGTAAATGGGCGGAGAGGAATGAGGATTAATAAAACAGAGAAATTGGGGAAAGAGATGGAATCAAAGCCAGAGTGATAGAACAAGTGTAGGACACTTGCATGTGGCTGACCTTGGTTCAATTTTCCTCACCCTTTAGGGGTCCTCAAACTTTTTAAACAGGGGGCCAGTTCACTGTCCTTCAGACCATTGGAGGGTCTGACTATAGTAAAAACAAAACTTATGAACGAATTCTTATGAACACTGCATATATCTTATTTTTCAATGAAGAAACAAAACAGATACAAATACAATATGTGGCCTGCGGGCCATAGTTTGAGGACCACTGCGCCTAGATCATGGCTCAAGCCCTCCAGGTCTGATCTCTGAATTCTGTACCTGAGCTTTCATTGTTGGGTGTGCTCCCACAGAAATATAGGTTCAAGATGGGATAATATTGCTTATAAATATCTTTAGAAATTGAGTAATATCTTTAGGAATGGGGTGTTAGGAATATGTTTAGGAATGGGATTATAAACTGATGGGATAAACAATAATAGAGCTAGTAGATGATTCAGGAATCACAATAACTTCAATGCTGCTCTTGAATACATGTAAGGTGGCTAGGTTCACTTAGAAATGGAGGGTTGCCCTTAGTGAATACACAGCCATATATATTTTGTACAGCAGGAGGAATGTTAGTATATGGCAGCAAAGGAATTAGGAGGCTTAACAGATGCGATGGGAGAGTATAGTTTTTTTTTTTTTTCACAGATTTCATTTCCTTAGAGAAATAGGAACTAAAGTAGTTGTATGCAAAGAGTGAAGATGGAAGAGTTGATATTAAAATTTTGTTAAAGAAGAAGGCTTTGGGGGCCAGAGAGAGCACAGAGGTAAGGCGTTTGCCTTGCATGTAGAAGGACGGCGGTTCAATCCCGGCATCCCATATAGTCCCCGAGCCTGCCAGGGGCAATTGCTGAGCATAGAGCCAGGAGTAGCCCCTGAGCCCTGCCGGGTGTGACCCGAAAACAAAAACAAAAACCAAAAAAAAAAAAAAAAAAAAAAAAAAGAAGAAGAGGGCCCGGAGAGATAGCACAGCGGCGTTTGCCTTGCAAGCAGCCGATCCAGGACCAAAGGTGGTTGGTTCGAATCCCGGTGTCCCATATGGTCCCCCGTGCCTGCCAGGAGCTATTTCTGAGCAGACAGCCAGGAGTAACCCCTGAGCACCGCTGGGTGTGGCCCAAAAACCAAAAAAAAAAAAAAAAAAAAAAAAAAAAAAAAGAAGAAGAAGAAGGCTTTTATTTTGTTGTTGTTTAGGGGCCACACCTAGCAGGACACAGGGCCACTGCGCTCAGAAACCATACATGGAGTTGCGGATCAGACTCCATTGACTGTATGCAAGACAAGCTCCCTAACTGATATACTAACAATTCTGTCCAATTTTTTTGGTTTTTTTGTGGCAGTACTGAAGATCAAACCAGGAGCTAATAAATTCAAGGCAAGTACTCTACCATTGATCTATATCCCCAACAAGAAGGAGGGTTTTGAGTACTTTTCTAGAAAAATAAAGAATAAAGGGATAGGGAAATCTAGATGATTTTATATGCTGTGCCAAGGATCATGTGGAAACTTAAAGTGCTATCAACATAGTGTGTGTGTGCGTCTGTGTGTGTTTTTTTTTTTTTTTTTTTTGGTTTTTGGGCCACACCCGGTAACGCTCAGGGGTTACTCCTGGCTATGTGCTCAGAAGTTGCTCCTGGCTTGGGGGACCATATGGGACACCGGGGGATCGAACCGCGGTCCGTCCAAGGTTAGCGCAGGCAAGGCAGGCACCTTACCTTTAGCGCCACCGCCCGGCCCATGTGTGTGTGTTTTTAACACATGTGTAGCTAGCAGAGTTATTTTTCACAAGGAAATTGTGGGAGGCACTTGAGAGAATAAATCAAGCAATGTTCAATAATTGATCATATCATTTAAGTGCATTCAGAAAAAAATGAAGAAGCTGAGTTGTGAGGACAATAATAATGGTGGACATGCCAACTTTGCATCATCCCAAGGTTCTAAATCTAGTGGCACAACTATTCCAGTGAAAATGCAAAACCCATTGATATTAATAAACTCAAGTGATATTGTTTAAAGTTGTGAATAACTTTTTACATTATTTTTTTCTGATTATTAACACTGATTATAACACTGTGATTTACCAAGTTGTTCATAATACAGTCATTTCAGGCTTTAAATGTTCAAAGACCAATCCCATTACTAAAGTGACCTTCCTTTCAACAGTGTCCCCAACTCCTACCCACCACACAACCTACCTCCATGCAGGCACAAACAAATTTATTGCATATTGCTTGTTACAAAGGTAATTGGAATGATCAAAACTTAGATAAAAAAAGTTCAAATTGAAATGATTGTTATATCTCTATAATGTTACTAAAGTCAGTGTCTAAGGATTTACTGGGCTGTGGTTGGTGCTAGTTGAGTTTCCTGTGTCATTCTTTAGGCTCACTGAAGTTGGTAGATTATCATGTAACTTTCCTGTAATACCATTAGACTGACACTATTATGAAATATTAAGGTATCACACTGATGTTTAGATTGAAAACAAATTTGGCTGCTTTGAAGTTTGCTAAGGTTAAGTTGCAGAGCTGGACCTATTTGGAATTTTTTTGGGCCACAGCCAGCTGTGCTTAGGGCTTCCTTCTGGTGGAGGGTAACGGGCGTGGCCTTGAGCTGCTATAGTTCTTGTAGAAAGAGTCATTTGCACCCCACACCCCACTCTTTATGAGAAAGCCACAGAGGTATCAGTTCAGACCAGGCTTCGTGGGAAATATTAGCAGCCAATTATTTTCTTTTGAGGCTTGGTGTAGGATACATTACTTTTTTTTCCTTATAAAGAAAAACAATAATGAATATTCTTTATTACTGCTCTGCGGTACAAAAATAGCAGGAGTCTATACTTCACTCCTCTTTGAGATGTTTTAAAAACTTCCCAAGAGCCAATATTTAATTAAGAAATTGCCATGCTCATTTTATAGATGGCATGATATGAGAAGGTTATCCATGGAATGAAGAATTAATGAGTCCTTATCTGAAATATATATATACACACATATATATCTGAGCATCAAAAATACAAGCTAAGGAAATGAAAAACGATTGAGTAGTATCTCTGGAAATATTCTGTGTCACAATATCTTAAAAAAGAGACTTAAGCAGAATGCAGATGCCTTTTTCTAAATTTTGAATTATAAAATATTCCATAAACAGTAGACAGAAAACAAATATTTGTTGAATAAATGGAATAATGATATCAGGCTCATCACTCACATGATAAAGTATTTGTTTGTAAACAAAATATTGCCCACTTTTCCCTCCTATCCAGATTCAATTTGATTGGTAATTGGAGTTGATAGAGAAGCTATACAAAAAGAAATAAGAAGGACTTTGACTGTTACTGTTTTCCCCAGGAAAACTCATTTACAGTTTACCAGGCTGATGATCTTTCACATTTAGAGTCTTTGAAAATACTACTTACTCAGTCTAAAAATTGCTTTTCCACCAATCCTTCACTGTCATCCTCACTACTTTTTAATTCACATTTAGCTGTCCCATCTATGAAATCCTGCATTCTTTCCAGCAGCAATTTGTATCCCACCTCTTCTGGGGAGCCTTTTTGATTTTGCCTTGAACTCTTTGGACCCCAATGTTTATATTTCTTTAGATTCTCTGGGTCTCATTACTTTGTAGAAATAGTGTTCAGATAACTTGAAAATCTCAGCCCTACCATTGCCACAACTTCTTTTTTTTATTATTTTTTTATTTTTGGGCCACACCCGGTAATGCTCAGGGGTTACTCCTGGCTATGTGCTCAGAAGTTGCTCCTGGCTTGGGGGACCACATGGGACACCGGGTGATCGAACCTCGGTCCGTCCAAGGCTAGCGCAGGCAAGGCAGGCACCTTACCTCTAGCGCCACCGCCCGGCCCCTGCCACAACTTCTAATCCTGCCACTTTCTATTCTTAACCTTTCCTAGGTGAGAGATAATCTCATTTGACTCCATCACACCTATCATGATAATACTGCAAAGGCTGTGATGTTGGGGCCTAATACAACGTGTAGCTTAAGATTCTGCCATGCAACCACTACCACAGTGAGATGAAGCTCTTGGTAGCAGGTCTGGATTCTATTGTTGCCTAACTTGGAGCAAGGTCATATAATGCAGAAATGCAAGACATTCCTTTAATAAGATGGACATTACCTATTTATGAATTTATCCCTCTTTTCCTCCTCCAAGTATAATACTCATCAAACTTTATAGATACACATAATTTTCTACACAGCAGAAGTTGATATCTACTTTTACCAAGAATTCAATGGTGTTTTAATAGTTAGGCATCTATTTGTTTTCATCATTTTTAATTTTATACTAGTTAATAATTTTTAATCAACAGGAATCTGGCTGAGATTCAGGTTTGTATAAAAATGTTCAATTTTTATAATTATGTAACAATCAAGGTGTATATTAAGGTTTTTTTAGCTTTTTAATTTTTAATTTTTTGTTGATTAACAATATATATATATATTTTTTTTGGTTTTTGGGCCACACCCTGTGACGCTCAGGGGTTACTCCTGGCTATGCGCTCAGAAGTTGCTCCTGGCTTCTTGGGGGACCATATGGGACGCCGGGGGATCGAACCGCGGTCCGTCCTAGGCTAGCGCAGGCAAGGCAGGCACCTTACCTCCAGCGCCACCGCCTGGCCCTGATTAACAATATTATAGTATTTCAGGGGATTGACATCACAACACTATGTGTGTATGATTTTTACTACTTTCATCATCAACATTTTATTATAGAATATTTATTTATATTTATTTATTATAGATATTTATTTATTTTTATTATAGAATATACCTCCTACTCATTGTTCTCATCTTCACATATCTCCATTTTTCCTTTTAAGAAATACCATAGTCTTCAAAAAAATAGCATAGTTTTCACTGAGTCTAGGAATAAGTTTTATTGTTTGATGCCAGTTCATCTGCTTTAATTATTCATATTCCACAAGTAAGTGAAACCAATTGGCATAATTAGCTCAAACTTCATTGACTTTTTTCCCAAAAGGGACTTCATCTTTTCCAATGACAGAATATATCCATTGAATATTTCTTTTTAATTTAAATTTCTTTATTTTAGACACTGTGATTTATAGAGTAGCTTGTAAAACAGTTATTTCTGGCGTTCAATATTCCAATCCAATCACCAATCCAACCACAAATATAACATTCCCTCTACTCTGGTCATCAGTTTTCCAGCTATACTTAAAGCCTGCCCCCTGACAGGTACTAAAATTTTACTTAATGTTGCTTGATATAACTAAATGATAATGGAATTATAGGAAAAAAGCTACATTAAAATTTTTGTGAAAATTGTCATATCTTGCAATGGGGTCTTAAGTCATTGCCTACTAAGTTGTATATTGCCAATAAAGGATTCTGTTGTTCATGATGTTTGTTCACTCTTAGACTTGCATATATGGCTCTTATGGTAATTTTACATCCAATTTGGTGTATTCCACTTGGAAAATCAGTATGAAAATTATGGAGGTGTTGCAGACCCTCAGTCCTCAAATGTGAGAATCTACAGAGCTGGGATGATAAGCTCATATGGCCAGAGTAATGGTTCATAGAGGCCCTCAGAAGGACCCCAGTGTGAACAGCTGAAAGGCTGGTATGTCTATGAGTTTTTCCTGTAAATTGAGCCTCTCTTTCAAGTGTTGTCTGCTTGTACAGACATGGAGGAAGGTTCTATATTGTGGGTTTGGATTCCAGGGGGCATCTGGGAGAACAGAGATGCAGGAGAGGTACAATGAAGTTCTCAGAGATGCCAGCCATAAAAACAAGTACACCTTGAGATTATTGGCATGTAGAAGTCTGCAGAGAGGAATGGAAAAGCAGTGAATCTGGGCCATTGGCATGGAGGCAGTTGTAGGGCAGATATATCCATTGAATATTTTTTTTCTGGGGCTTTGGAGGTCTTAAAGCAGCATGAGAGACAGAGAGACGGGGAGAGGGAGAGGGAGAGAGAGAGGGGAGAGAGGGAAAAGGAAAAGAAGGGGAAGAGGAACAGGAAGAGGATTAGCCCATTGAATATTCTTTTTTTTTTTTTTTTTAGGCCACACCCGTTTGATGCTCAGGGGTTACTCCTGGCTACGCTCTCAGAAATTGCCCCTGGCTTGGGGGAACCATATGGGATGCCGGGGGAGGGGGGGTCCCAATCTTTCCTTGGCTAACGCTTGCAAGTCAGACACCTTAGCTCTAGCGCCACCTCGCTGGCCCCTATTGAATATTCTTACCAAACTTCTTGATACAGTCATTTGTTGATGGGCATTTAGATTGAGTTCATATATGGCTATTGTGAAGTATGCTGCTATGACTATATACCCTAACTTTTAATGACCAGTATTACAATAATTGCTTTACCACTAGAAAAAATTTTAGAGATATACATGCAAGGTTTTTTTTTTCCAGCACCTGAAATTAAACCCAGGGCTCACACATGAAGAGCAAATTCTCCACACTAAGTAACATTCCCCCTAATATGGACTCTTTTTCTGTCAATGGTCATATTACTTAGCTGTGTTTGGTATATGGTAGATGATTTAATACATACTTACTAATGGCTTTGAAATTAGACTATTAATTTATACTTTCTTTTTAAATGAGAAATGTCTTTTAGGGGCCGGAGAGATAGCATGGAGGCAAGGCGTTTGCCTTGCATGCAGAAGGATGGTGGCTTGAATCTGGCATCCCATATGGTCCCCTGAGCCTGCCAGGAATGATTTCTGAGCTTAGAGACAAGAGGAACCTCTGAGCACTGCCGGGTGTAACCAAAAAAACCAAGAGAGAGAGAGAGAGAGAGAGAGAGAGAGAGAGAGAGAGAGAGAGAGAGAGAGAGAGAGAGAGAGATGTCTTTTAATATTTAATTTAACCTTAATATATGGAGGAAGAAATTTGAAGTCAGAGGCTTTTCCAAGTTTATGTGTTTATTGGGGAGCATGGCTAATATTAGCACATCGGTTTTCTTATTGTGAAGCAATATTTTCTTATTTGAAATAATTTGTAATTTATGTGAAAATGATTCCTCATTTTTCTCTATTTGGTGGTTGGGGTTTGAGTCCCATTTGGAAGTGAGCAGGGATTTCTCTTGGATCTGCACTCTGTATTCCCTCCTGGTGGAACTCAGGGGACCATATGGAATGCCAGGGACTGAACCCAGGTCAGCCTTATGCAAGGGAAGCATGCTTTACTATCTCTCTGGTTCCTCATTTTCCTTGTTTCTGTGAGAGGAAAATAACGCTAGAGCCAGTCTAACAATTCTGTGCTTTGGGGGTCACAGCTGCTTTTCTCACCAAATAATTAGCTACAGGTTGTGTTTCACACATGATTGCACACAAAATTTTCTAGCTCCTGCTGGTCATCAATCATTGCATTCCTGTTCTACTTCCATTTCTAGTATGATGTCCTGAGCATGGATGTCCGGTTACACATGTATAGATCATGTACAGATCTGGCTGTTCCGTGAGGTCTCAGGTGGCTTCTTGTAGTACAGATTATGATGCGGCACCAATCCTGATGCTCTTATTTTTCTTTGGATTCCTTTATGTCAGCCATCTTATTACCCAGAGTTACTGGTCGTAGTCCAAACTCCCACAAGACCTTGATATGGCAAAGTCTCCTGCCTCTCTTTAACTTTAAGATCATGATCTGGAATTTGGAGAAAAGGGCACTGCTGATCAGGAAATGCCTGGAAAGAAGCAATATTACATGTTTATTCATTATTAGCTACAGGTTGTGGCTCAGATAGGAATCTCTAGGATTGGTGAAGGGCAAATCAGTTATGTAAATTTAGCCAGTCTAACTATGGAGTAGGGAAGAAAGGAGGTAGATGCAAGTCTTTAGCTGTGATACATCATGTTTCCCAATTACCCAGCTAAAGCCCTATGTCCTATAGCAGGACAAAGCTTCTAGGTCTTCTGCAGTCTTAGGGAACTATATGGAATGTGGGAAAACAAGCCTGGGTCAGCCATATGCAATTTTTCTTTGTTTGTTTTTGGGTCACACCCAGCAGCACTCAGGAGTCACTCCTGATTCTACACTCAGATATCGCTCTTGATAGGCTCTGGGGACCATATGGGATGCTGGGATTCGAACCACCGTCCTTCTGCATGCAAGGCAAACACCTTACCTCTATGCTCTCTCTCTGGCCCCTGCAATGTATTTTTTTATTTGAGAAATGAATTAAAAATTACTTTTATTCATAGGGGACATACTGGACATTTGAGTTGTTTCTTTATATTGGTTTATGTTCTAATTGTTGTGATGTACATAAGGGTTAGTATATTTTTCTAATTAATATTTTTGTGGGGGGAGGTAGATGCCAATAAGTGTTATTTCTGGGTTTTATGAAAGTTCTATTTATAATTTTTGAGAGATGTCCATAATGATTTCCCATAGAAGTTGAACCAAATGATATTCCCACCAATAGTAAATTAGGGTCCCTTTCTTATCGCAACCCTGACATTATCTATTTTTTTTTTTACCATTTTATGTATTTATTTATTTTGGTTTTGGGTCAAACCTGGCAGCGCTCAGGGATTACTCCTTGCTCTGTGCTCAGAAACCGCTCCTGACAGGCATGGGAGACCATATGGGATGCCAGGATTTGAACCACCATCCATCCTGAATTGGCTGCTTGCAAGGCAAACGCCCTATTGCTGTGTTATCTCTCTAATCCCGCCATTGCCTATTTCTAGAAAATTTTATGTATGCTAATTTCACTTGTATGAGGTAAAATCTCACTATTACTTTTTTTAATCTCACATTGTTTTTAATTTTTTTTCCAATTTTCATGATAACACTGTGATTTATCAAGTTGTTCATAACACAGTCATTTCAGGCATTAAATGTTCCCCCACGAATCTTACCACCAGTGTGACCATCATTTTACCAGGATGCCTAATATTCCACCCACCACCACAGCCTGCCTCTATGCAGGCACAAACAATTATACTTCATATTGCTTGTTACAATACAAAGGCAGATGAAATTATTTCAATACTTCTTATATTTATTTATTTATTTATTTTTGGTTTTTGGGCCACACCCGGCGGTGCTCAGGGGTTACTCCTGGCTGTCTGCTCAGAAATAGCTCCTGGCAGGCACGGGGGACCATATGGAACACCAGAGTTCGAACCAACCACCTTTGGTCTTGGATCGGCTGCTTGCAAGGCTAACGCCGCTGTGCTATCTCTTCGGACCCCATTTTATATTTTCATTCCTAGAAATTCCAATTATTTTAATCATTGAGTTTATCTCGGGTCTCAATCTCTTCAGAAATTTACTTTTCTTTTTTTTAGCAGAAATTTTTTTGAGATAATTTTTGTTCCTTTAAATCACAATTTATCGTAATATAATTGCAAGGCAAAAAAACTGTACAAAATCCTTCTTTGCATGATTATACTTAACATTCCGTAATGAACAATTTTATGAATAGTGACAACAGACTTCAGGCCCTGAGGGTTTCTTGTGATAAATCTATAGTAAAACTTAGATATGCTCCTTTGAATGAAATTTCCCTTTTTGATATGGTTGCTTTCAGTATTCCATTCCTATCTAGGGGGTTCATCATTGTGAGCAGCACATGTCTTGGGATGCTTTTCTTATGTTTCTTTTAGGTGATACTTTTCAGGCATACAGGATTTGATTTGGAAGTTTCTCTGCAACGATGTCATTGATTGTTGGTACTACCAAGGGATTTTTCTTCCTGGGTCTTTGGGACTACATTGATTCTTATGTTGTTTCCGATGATTTTATCAAAGTTCTATTTTTGTCTGTTCACATATTTAGGACTTTCCCCATTGTCTGATTGTTTGTTTTTAAGCTCTTTTCCAATCTCTTCTGTTGTATAAAGTTGTTATGCATCTCATCATCCAGTTCACTGATTCTGTCTTCAGTCATTTTTACTCTGTTGGTTAAGCTTTCCAGCAAGATTTTAATTTTGCCTACTAAGTTTTCAGTCCTATTATTTGAAGTTTTTTTATTTATACTTTCAGATCCTCTTGATTTATTTTGTTTGTGGCATGTTAGTTCATTCCATGATTTCTTTGAGTTCCATAAGGAATCTCCATATTTCTTCTCTAAAGTTCATATCTGAGAGGCTAAATAGGTGATTGGTACTTTTTGGGTCATTGGAGCTACCATTTTTATTCTGTAAGCATAGTATGGCCTTCATTGTTTTCACATTGTTGCGGTTGTAGTGTGATGTTTTCTGAGCCCTGTGCTGGCCTTATTTGACTAGAAGGAGTGTGTAGCAATGGAGTGCTGTGAAGTGTCCCTGTTCTACTGGCTCTATCTTGAATTCTGTCCCTCACCTGGGTCCCAAAGCCACAGGGTCTGCTACCATGGTCTCTTGTCTCTGGGATGTGGGTTTCACAGTCCTGCATCCCCTGCCTTGGATCCTGTTCCTCATCTTAATGCCCATTGTTTAATTAAAACTCACTTCATAGTCTACAGTGTATAGGTTTTGATAAAGACATAATGTCATGTACCTAATTATAGTAACACAGAATAATTTTAACTTTATGAAAATCTAGTTCACTTCACCTATTTTCATCTTTCTCCAAATCCTCAGAAACCATGAATATTTTGATTCCTTCTATAATTTTGCCTTCTCCAGAATTTTTTATAGTTGGAACATAACAACATGTAGTCCTTTCAGATTTACTTCTTTAAATTAGCAATATGTTTAAGGTTTTCTCATGCATTATATATGACAATATAACTATTTTTATTTTTATGAAACAGTATTCTACCATCATGATGAATCATTATTTTTATTTTTATTTTTTTTACTTTTTTTAGTTTTTAGGTCACACCCGGCAGTGCTCAGGGGTTACTCCTGGCTGTCTGCTCAGAAATAGCTCCTGGCAGGCACGGGGGACCATATGGTACACCGGGATTTGAACCAACCACCTTTGGTCCTGGAACGGCTGCTTGCAAGGCAAACACCGCTGTGCTATCTTTCCGGGCCGAATCATTATTTTTAATAGAAGAACATTACTTGCTGCCACTGTTTTCTTTCTTTTTTCACTGTTTTCTTTTTATGAATATATTTTTAGGAAATGTGGGTATACATGTGTACACATGTTTTACAGACACACCAAAGATGAAATCCAGGACCTCAAGCTTGAAAATGATGTGATCTCTCAGTAAACAAATTATACTTGCCAGATTTTAATGTGCTAGTAAAGATATTCATGTGTAGATTTTTGCGTTGGTGTACTTTTTTAGAAGAGTTAGGTAAATACTTATTTTTGTATTATGAGCTAAAACTGTTTAATACAAAAAATCTGTAAAACTATCTCTTAAATCACTCTGCTATTATATATTCCTACCAGCAATGAAAATGAGTTCCTGTGTTTGGACACATTTAATACAGACTTATTTTCTATTATTTTTCCCCTCAGATTATCACTAATTCAGAGTCAGAATTCTTGTAATTATGTAATTCTACACTAATGTCAAAAGACGTGAATCATACTTTTCAACATGGTTCCACCAAAATATAGCAATAGTTACTCACAAATTTTTGTTAGCATCCACACCATCAGTGAAGATGGTGCTGGGGTTGGGAGCTACAGTGCGAAAAATCTCTACCAATTGAGTCATATCTCTGGCTCTGACTATTTTTAATCATTAACAATAAGTAAGATGCCCTAGTTATTAGGTTTGTTTTAGATTTTTGAGACCTATGTCTACTCAAGTCTTACTCCTGTCTTTGTACTCAGAGATTACTTCTGATTAGGCTGAGGGTTCCGGGTAGTGTTTAGGGACTATATCAGATTTGGCTGTGAGCAAAGAGAGCCCTTATACACTGTTTATCATTCTATTGCATGATTACTTCTGATAAGATTAAGACTAAAAAATTAGTATTTATCTGTCTATACTATTATGTTAAAATAATTCCTTCAACAAGAAAGTGATAGAATCAATAACTATAAATAGTCAAATTTCCACCTTATTAAAATTTTCAAAATTAATAATGAGAGAAGAGAGAAAGGAAAGATGACATACAAATTTTATTATTTATCTGAAGATGGGATTTTTTTGTTTGTTTAGTGTATTATCCATTTGGCTTTTGGTAGAATAGTACTTATTATTTTTTTAAACTGATTTTAAGAGGACACACGGAAATGGAGACACATACTCTGTTCATGGATTGGGAATCCTCATTAAATCCATCACTAAACTGGCAATACTTCCCAAAGCATTGTACAGATTTAATGCAATTCCTCTAAGGACATCAATGACATTCTTCAAAAAAGTGGGATCAAACACTCTTGCAATTCATTTGGAACACTGAACACTCAAGAATAGCTAAAGCAACCTTTAGCAAAAATAATATGGGAGGCATCACTTTCCCCAACCTTAAATTGTAATACAGAGCAATGTCATTAAGATATCTTGGTATTGGAATAAAGACAGACCCTTAGATCAACAGAATAGACTTGAGTATTCAGAGAATGTTTCCCAGAAAAAAATTAATTAATTTTTAATAGAGGGGCAAGAACACAAAAATAGATCAAGGAAAACCAACCACCTTTGGTCCTGGATCGGCTGCTTGCAAGGCAAACGCCGCTGTGCTATCTCTCCGGGCCCCAGAGCTAACTCTTTTTGATGCTTAGGAAACAGTGTGGAGTACAGAGGATCTGATGAGAGTCAGTAGCATGCATGGAACGTGCAGAGAAACCTGCCCTGAAAGCAAGTTGTTGCTGATTCCGAGTCCTCAGGGTGTCATATGAACCCACCTGGACCAAGTCGGTGCCAGGGCAGCAGTAGGACCTTCCTCAGTAGAAGTTTGATTCCTGGTGCTGGCGCAGATAACTGTCCTGGTACAAAGATGGAATTCAAGGTGCAGGGTGAAGGACCAATATCTAATTGACTGACACCTAAGTCAAATCACTGTGACAAATGTTCAGGGTGAAGGACCCCACTGAAATATAAAATATATGAGTTGCTATTCCTATTAAATAAGTACTTCTTTTCAGACACAAGATTCCTCCCATTTTTAAAATATATATTTTATTTAAACAACTTGATAACATACATGATTGTGTTTAGGTTTCAGCAATGTATAGAACACCACCCATCATCAGTGCAACATTCTCATCTCCAATGTCCCAAATCTCCCTCCTCCCCACCCTATCCCCACCTGTACTCTAGACAGGCTTTCTATTTCTTTCATACATTTTCATTGTTAGGATAGTTCACAATGTAGTTATTTCTCTAACTAAATTCACCCTGTTTGTGGTGCGCTTCATGAGGTGAGCTGTAACTTCCAGCCCTCCTCCCTTTTGTGTCTGATTATTATTATTGCAAGAATGTCTTTCATTTTTCTTAAAACTCATAAATGAGTGAGACTATTCTGCATTTTCTCTCTCTCTGACTTATTTCACTCAGCATAATAGGTTCTGTGTACATCCATGTATAGGAAAATTTTATGACTTCTCTCCTGACAGCTGCATAATATTCAATTGTGTATATGTACCACAGTTTCTTTTGCCATTCATCTGTTGAAGGGTATCTTGGCTGTTTCCAGAATCTTGCTATGGTAAATAGTGCTGCAATGAATATAGGTGTAAGGAAGGGATTTTTGTATTGTATTTTTGTGTTCCTAGGGTATATTCCTAGGAGTGGTATAGCTGGGTCCTATGAGAGCTCTATTTCCAGTTTTTGGAGGAATCTCCATATTGCTTTCCATAAAGGTTGAACTAAATGGCATTCCCACCAGCAGTGGATAAGAGTTCCTTTCTCTCCACATCCCCGCCAACACTGCTTGTTCTCATTCTTTGTGATGTGTGCCAATCTCTATGGTGTGAGGTGGTACCTCATAGTTGTTTTGATTTGCATCTTCCTGATGATTAGTGATGTGGAGCATTTTTTCATGTGTCTTTTGGCCATTTGTATTTCTTCTTAGTCAAAGTGTCTGTCCACTTCTCCCCATTTTTTGAAGGGATTAGATATTTTTTTCTTGTAAATTTCTGACAGTGCCTTGTATATTTTGGAGATTAGCCCCTTATCTGATGGGTATTGGGTGAATAGTTTCTCCCACTCAGTGGAGTGCTCTTGTATCCTGGACGCTATTTCCTTTTAGGTGCAGAAGCTTCTCAGTTTAATATATTCCCATCTGTTAATCTCTGCTTTCACTTGCTTGGAGAGTGCAGTTTCCTCCTTGAAGATGCCTTTAGTCTCAATGTCCTGGACTGTTTTGCCTATGTGCTGTTCTATATATCTTTTGTTTTCGGGTCTGATATCGAGGTCTTTAATCCATTTGGATTTTACCTTCATACATGATGTTAACTGGGGGTCTAAGTTTACTATTTTGCAAGTAGCTAGCCAGTTGTGCCAACACCACTTGTTGAAGAAGCTTTCTTTGCTCCATTTAGGATTTATTGCTCCTTTATCAAAAATTAGGTGATTGTATGTCTGGAGAACATTCTCTGAGTATTCAAGCCCATTCCACTGATCTGATGTCCTGTCTTTATTCCAATATCATGCTGTTTTGATAACTATTGCTTTGTAGTAAATTTTAAAGTTGGGGAAAGTAATTCCTCCTATATTCTTTTTCCCAATGATTGCTTTAGCTATTGTAGGGTGTTTATTGTTCCAAATGAATTTTAAAAGTGCCTGATCTACTTCTTTGAAGAATAGCATGGGCATCTTTAGAGGGATTGCATTGAATCTGTACAATGCTTTGGGGAGTATTGCCATTTTGATGATGTTAATCCTGCCAATCCATGATCAGGGTATGGGTCTCCATTTCCACATGTCCTCTCTTATTTCTTGTAGCAGAGTTTTATAGTTTTCTTTGTAAAGGTCCTTCACATTTTTAGTCAAGTTGATTCCAAGATATTTGAGTTTGTGTGGCACTATTGTGAATGGGGTTGTTTTCTTTTTTTTTTTTTTTTTTTTTTTTGGTTTTTGGTTTTTGGGCCACACCCGGTGATGCTCAGGGGTTACTCCTGGCTATGTGCTCAGAAGTCGCTCCTGGCTTGGGGACCATATGGGACGCCAGGGGATCGAACCGCGGTCCTATCCAAGGCTAGCGCAGGTAAGGCAGGCACCTTACCTCTTGCACCACCGCCCGGCCCCTGGGGTTGTTTTCTTAATGTCCATTTCTTTCTTATTATTATTGGTGTATAGAAAGGCCATTAATTTTTGTGTGTTAATTTTGTAGCTTGCCACATTACTATATGAGTTTATTATTTCTAGAAGCTTTTTGGTAGAGTCTTTAGGGTTTTCTAAGTAGAGTATCATGTCATCTGCAAACAGCGAGAGCTTGACTTCTTTCTTTCCTATCTGGATTCCCTTGATATCTTTTTCTTGCCTAATCGCTATAGCAAGGACTTCCAGTGCTATGTTGGATAGGAGTGGTGAGAGAGGACAGCTTGTCTTGTGCCAGAATTTAGAGGGAAAGCTTTTAGTTTTTCTCTATTGAGGATAATGTTTGCCTCTGGCTTGTGGTAGATAGCCTTAACTATATTGAGAAAGGTTCCTCCCATTCCCATCTTGCTGAGAGTTTTGATCAAGAATGGGTGTTGGACCTTATCAAATGCTTTCTCTGCATCTATTGATATGATCATGTGATTTTATTTTTCTTGCTGTTGATGTTGTGTATTATGTTGATAGATTTACGGATGTTAAACCAGCCTTGCATTCCTGGGATGAAACCTACTGGATCGTAGTGGATGATCTTCTTAATGAGGCATTGAATCCTATTTGCCAGGATTTTGTTGAGGATCTTTGCATCTGTGTTCATCAGCGATATTGGTCTGTAATTTTCTTTTTTGGTAGCATCTCTGTCTGGTTTAGGTATCAAGGTGATGTTGGCTTCATAAAAGCTATTTGGAAGTGTTTCCGTTTTTTTCGATTTCATGAAAGAGTCTTGCCAGGATTGGTAGAAGTTTCTCTTGAAAGGCTTGAAAGAATTCATTAGTGAATCCATCTGGGCCTGGGCTTTTGTTTTTAAGCAGACATTTGATTACTGTCTGAATTTCCTCAATAGTGATGGGGGTGTTTAGATATGCTACATCCTCTTCATTCAATCGTGGAAGATTATAAGAGTCCAAGAATTTATCCATTTCTTCCAGGTTCTCATTTTTAGTGGCATAGAGTTTCTCAAAGTAATTTCTGATTACCCTTTGGATCTCTATTATATCAGTAGTGATCTCTCCTTTTTCATTCATAATATGAGTTATCTAGCCTCTCTCTCTCTCTCTCTCTCTCTCTCTCTCTCTTTCTCTCTCTCTCTCTCTTTCTTTGTTAGTTTTGCCAGTGGTCTATCAATCTTGTTTATTTTTTCAAAGAACCAACTTCTGCTTTTCTTGATCTTTCGGATTGTTTTTTGGGTTTCCACTTCATTGATTTTTGCTCTCAGCTTTATTATTTCCTTCTGCCTCTTTATTTTTGGTTCTTTTTGTTGAGCACTTTCTAATTCTATGAGTTGCATCATTAAGCTATTCAGGTATGCCCCTTCTTTTTCCTGATGTGTGCTTGCAAAACTATAAATTTTCCTCTCAGTACTGCTTTTGCTGTGTCCCACAGGTTCTAGATTCTCCCCATTTCAATGTGCCTATGCACGATGTAATAATGCCACATGATGCATATGGAGTTAAAAATGAAAGCTAAACAATATTTATAACCTGGTTCTAATATGAACTCAGAACCCAAGAAAAACTTGTCTAGTAGAATTTCCTACTAAACAAATTCAAAAAGAAAGATGGGGTGGGACCGGAGAAATAGGACAGCAGCAGGTTGTTTGCCTTTTATGCATCTGACCCAGGATGGATTGTAGTTCAAATCCTGGCATCCAATATGGTCCCCTGAGCCTACCAGGAGTGACTTCTGAGTAAGAGACAGGAGTAACCCCTGAGCGCTGCTGAATGTGACCCGAAAAAAAAAAGATGGGGAAAATTACTGATACGTAGAAAACAGACAATAAGAATTATATCTACTAAGAAAATACATGTAAAGAAATATACAAAGGGTATATATACATATATGTACATATATAAATATGCATTTGTATGCATATATACATACACATATGTATATATATATATTATATATATATATATATATATGTATATATCCCTTTTGATCTTTTGAAATAGTCTGGGGTCAGAGTATAAAATCCAGAGCACAGTTTCAGCCTGTGACGTGGTCTTATGGAGTCTGAAAAATGGCTCCTAGTAGTCACTGATTAGAAAATGTCCTCAATCTTAGGGTCTCTCAAGAGCCAAGTCCAGTACCAAGCAAAGTCCACAGTGAAGGGAGGTGGTACAAAAAGGGCTCCCAAGTGCAAACCAGCAGCAGTGGCAGTGGCAGCTTCTTCACAGGCTGTTGGGTTACACCTTATTTTACCCAAAACAAAGATTATGCTGGTTTCTTTGTATGTTTGTTTACAACTTGGATTTGCCCCAAACAGAGATTGTCTTCCTTGTAAATCTGGGTGGGTTTACTGTCCCACCTAGGGGTGGTCCCTATACTCAATAAAAACGATAGTTCTGGCAGGCAGAAGAGGCTTCATACTAAGTAGAAGACTGCCAGACTACACGTGTTTTACCCTCAGCGTGTTTTGGATTATGTCATGTGCACCCTGATTCAAACTTGTTCATCTGGGGCTGAAGATACAACGCATGGAGTGATTTTACACCAGGCCAAGACAAGATAGGCTGGGAACCTGTCTTTTCACTTTGGGTGCTGTTTGGCAGTTTTTGGGCTGGGGAGAATGTTCTGGTTCCTGAGAAGTTAAGAACTGAGGGTAAAAAGAATTAAATAGGAAGAAATAACAGATCAGGGGTGAGAGAGTGAAGAGATGGAAAAGGTTATGTAAAGTAGCAAACTGGGGAGTAGGTTAAGGAAGGGTTATTATAAATAACAGAAGGACTATACACAACAGAGACAGACATTATGTATATTACAGATGGTCATGAGACAGACATAGAGGTAGCCGACACATATACTCACACACACACAGACACTGAAGATCAATCAGTCCATGAGTTGTAGTTGAAAAGCTGACGCAGGTGGAATGGGTCAGAATGCTTAAAAAATTTAAAGCCAGCAAGTCAGATGAAAAGGTCTTCCATTTCCTAGACAAATCACCATTGGTGAGGGTAAACTTTACTGAAAAAGACTTCCTCGGTTAGATTTTTTGCATAAAGCATTTTTAAAACAATCATAATTTTTCAAGTCTAGGATACTAAGAAATATGGTAATGAGTACTGTAAAAGTAGGCTACACAATGAAGTATCATAATGAATGTCTAAAGACAACTGTGCTTAAATATTTATTAAATTGTTTTTATTTAAATATAATAATAATTAGCTTTTTCTGTTATGACCAGAAGGAGAAAACTCAGTTATTTCTGTCATTGTGATGGATGGAATAAATGCTTTAAATTTAGTTAATTTATTTTCTATACACTTGAACTGCCTTCCAATACAGTTCTAATCTGTGGTTTTAACATCAAGTTTGTTTTCCCTGAGTTGGAAGAGTGAGGTAATATTTCTCCTTCAGAAAGTACTTTGTATGTTTCAGAGGTCATTGCTAAATTATGTCCAATAAAATTTATTGAGGCTATCACTACTGCTGAAGGTATTCAATCTGAGTGGATAAAATAAAATTAGTAAAACAAACACTGGAAAATAAAAATACTTGGTTTTTAAGTTTTAATTTAATTTAATTTAATTTTAGGCACCATAGTTTACAAAACCAGCAATTAAACTACTTGGCACCTTCCCTAAGGGCACAAAAACTCTATTCAGAAAATGCACTTGTACTCTTATGTTCTTTGCATTATGATTCACAATTGTTCTTTTTTAAATTTGTCCTATACATATAGTGTTGGCATCCATTGATAGTTCATTGAATTTATAATTGGGACAGGAAAATGAATCCCTTCTGATGTTGGTCTATTGTGTGGAAGAAACTAAAGAGAATAAATAAAGACTTTGAATTTTTATTCAATTGTTTTATTGATTCATTGGAGAGCATATAGAAAAATTATATCACAAATTATTTGTCCTGGAATTGATGAAAGGTATTTTTGTCTGAACAGTTAAACATAACAATATAGACTGGATGGCTTAGGAGCAGCAGAAACATTTTTTCTCATAGACTACATATCCAAAGGAGTAGGTTCTGTGTTTAATGGATGATTGTTCATTGGTTCTTAGATAGCTGCTAACTACTAACTCTGTTTTCTCTAAAGTGAATGAAGCTCTCTGAAGTTTTTCCTATAAAAGCACAAATTACATTCAAAGATATATAGCATCAATACCACCTACCTCCTATTAACAAGACTTTAGGATATAGTTTACAATATATAAATTTAGGTGGAAGAATACAAATATAAAATCTATAACCAAGGGTACAAGAAAAATCATGTACTACTTTTCTCCCTAACAAGTTTATTATCTCCTTTACTGCCTCAACAGTACCCATGTTTTCATCAAATGCATGCTGTATTCCAGACATTATCCTGCGTATTACTGAAATTCAAAGTATAAATTTTTTTTCTTGGTTTTTGGGCCACACCTGGTGAAACTCAGGGGTTACCTCCTGAGCTCAGGGGACCATATGGGACACCAGGAATCAAACCTAGGTCCATGCTAGGCACCCCATGTAAAGAAAAGGCACGGCCTCTGTGCTATAGCTCTGGCCTGAGAAAATATAAATCTTACATAAACACTGGTTCTAAAATGTTTATATAGATAAAGTATAATAGCTTAAATATATGCTCAATACAATAATGTATGTGCATGCTGCAACATATATTAACATAATTTTATATATATTTATATATTATATATACTTATATACTTTTATAACTTTATATATTTATATAACTCTATTTATAAAATATAATCTACTGTAAATCTCTCACTCTAAAAACAAAATTTGTTTTCATGGATGCTTTAAAACAAACATAATATCCTGAGTGAAACCTTTTCTATCCCTCCACTCCAGAGTGTCTTTGCCTATCCCTCCACCCTAATTGTCTTTGTTCTGTACATGCATGATTTGTAATTTGAGATTCTAATTCACCCATATGAATATAGTGGATATTTATATCTATTACTATATTGAAAGTACTATGGTGAAGGAATTGGGTCTCAGATTTTTTTTGTACAAACACCTATAGGTCAGAAAAGAAAATAACCCAAGGAATAGCAATGAGACAAGATAGTTGGAGAATTTGAATGGAATAGATAAAGCAATAAGAAACATGCCAGAGAGCAGTGAATTCTGGACAATAAAATTCAAAAGCTACCTTGTAATGTATTTCCAAAGGAGCATATACTTTAGGCAGCAAATAATAATAGTTTTTTATTAATAACTTAAAATAACTTTTATTATTATAAACCAGGCACTGTTTTAAATGCCTTATGTATATCATCTTATTTGTTCCTTATTAATATTAATTATTTCTATATTATCTTGGCACAAACTAAAGCACAGGGAAGTACAATACTGGACAGTGGGACAAATTAGAGGTAAAAGTCTAGACATTAGATTTAAAAAAAAAGTTTTATAACTTAAACACCAGGGTTTACATAATTGTTCATAATACATGTGTTTCTGCCATTGCATGTTCCAACCACCAGTGAAAAATTTCCACCACCGTTTTCCCCAGATTACCACTTAATCCCTAAACTTGCCCCCTTGTCAAGCATGAAATACTTTACTTTTTATTATTTGTTTCCAACTAAGTGGTATTGGAATCATTGAAAACAGAGTTACAGAAAAGATTAAGTGAAAATTATTATATCTTGTAATAAGGCTAATAAGCCATTGTTTGAAGCTTTCAGTCGCTAGTTGATTATTCTGTTATTAGTTGCTATTTTATTACTTTATTTAAGCACTGTGGTTACAAAATTGTTCATGATTGAGTCTCAGTCAAGCAATGTACACCACTCTTCACCAGTGCATGTTTCCAGTCCCTGATATCCCCACTTTCTTTTTCATACTCCCCCTGTGTACCTATGGGCAGACATTTTACTTCTCACTCTCTCATACACACACACACACACACACACACACACACACACACACACACACAAACACTTATAAAATACCAAAATAATTTGCAGTCTTTAAATAGACATTTATATAGTTTAAATGAATTATGTATATATGAATATATTATTTAAATTAAGAATTTAGAACTTCTGGTCTAACTCAATTTTATATATAGTTACTAATAATGCGGGCGACTAGGTTTTTATGATTTCTATTGAAAAGAATGAACACTTACCATTTCTTGCTCAATGGCATGGAAGTTAGCCACTGGATTTGTGGATAATTTATTTAAAAAGACCTTAATTGCTTGTATTTTATTTGCTTATTTTCTGCTATATAATTTTTGGATAATTTGTTACAAAATTAAGTTTGATTTAGAAACCTGCTTTTCATGCTTCTTTAATGATATAACAACTTAATTGCAAAATGACTTCTAAGTGTCTAAATCAAAATCCATTTGGCAGGCTTGGAGAGATAGCTAAAGTGATGGAGAATGGACTTCACATATATGAGGCTCTGAATTTGACTTTGACAACACATGATTGATCAAAGCACCACAGAAAGCAGCCTGGAAGCATTGCCAAGAATGGACCCCTTAAAAAAAAAGAATGAACCCCTTCTGAAAATATCCATTTGGTAGCTAACATAACTTTACTAGTTGCTTATAATACACCCAACTTCTTTGTTGTACCATAATTATCAGAATGAATGAATGTCTTTTCTTTTTCTTATCATGACTCTACAATCGTAGCTATATACTATACAAGTATATAAGTATACAAGTTCTATACAGAACTTTCTATTTATATGTGTTTCTGGAAAAGGTGAATCGTTGTTTTGTTTTGGGGCCTCACCTGGCAGTGGTCAGCATTTACTCCTGGCTCTTTTCTTATGGGCTATATATGGTATAAGGGATTGAACCTAGTCAACCACATGAGGCGAGTAGCATACCCTATATACTAATTTTTTTTTATTTTATAGTTCAGATATTTGTTGTTGTTGTTGTTGTTGGGTCACACCCGGTAGCGCTCAGGGGTTCCTCCTGGCTCTGCGCTCAGAAATAGCTTCTGGCAGGCTCAGGGGATCATATGGGATGCCAGGATTCGAACCACTGTCCTTCTGCATGCAATGCAAACGCCCTACCTCCATGCTATCTCTCTAGACCCAACTCCATGTTTTCTAAAGGGTCTAGAAAACATAGAGAAGGTGGCCCTCCTCTTTCCCTTTATGTTGGTTATGACTGTATTTTACTGGAAAAAATGGAAGATGGTGGCCAAAACGAAGCCTATTTCTCTACCCCTGAGAAAGATTTTTTTGTTTGTTTGGGCCACACCAGGCTGAGCTCAGGTGTTACTCTAGCTCTGTGCTCAGAAATAGTTCCTGGTAGGCATGGGGGACCATATATAGGATGCCGGGTGTTGAACTCGGATCCATCCCAGATCTGCCATGTGCAAGGCAAACACCCTACCACTGTACTCTCACTCTGCACCTCCCAAGAACAATTTTTAAATAGATTTTGAGTGAGGTAAATTATTCTCTATAATAGGAGTCTTCAACTATTTTAAGCAAGGGCCAGTTCACTGTCTCTCAGACCATCGAAGGCCCAGGACTATAGTTAAAAAAACCCAAAACTATGAACAAATTCCTATGCATGCTGCACATATCTTATTTTGAAGTAAAATGGGAACAAATACAATATTTAAACTAAAGAACACGTAAAGTTAAATCAACAAACTTATCAGTATTTCAATGGGAACTATGGGCCTGCTTTTGTTGGGCCATAGTTTGAGGTCCCCTGCCTGAGACTGAGAAGATGAGTCAAGAACAATAAAAGGGGGGGGGGAGTTGGAGATTGCAGTGCACATCCCACATACACACATTTTGGCCAGTGGACAAGTCGATATCTAAGCAGGTCAGGCAGTGGTGCTATAAACACATGGCAGGCCAGAGAAATGTTCTCTATGGGCTACATGTGACCGGTGGGCTATAGTTTTGGGAAACCCCACTCTATAATATGGATGGGACTCATCTAATTCAAGTTCTGAATTAAAAATAAAACAAAGACAGACCTCTCACAAGCCAGAGGGTTTTCTGCCAGCAGATGGCTTTATGGCCTGTGATGAAAGATTAATTCTCCCCTAGTTTTTCTAGTCTGATGACTTTCAGAATCGAACTGCGACATTGATTTTACTCTTTATTCTTTACTTTATCCCTTTATTCTATAGCTCTTAGTTTTGTTGTCATTCCTGTTCACATAAACTGGAAGATGCACCTGACCATAAGATGCACATAGATTTTAGAGAAAAAAAGAAAAAAACTAAAGCAAACAGTGCAACGTGAAACAGTCAGGAGATGGTGGCTGGGAACAACCAGCTTGTGAGGTTGAAGTATAATTACTCTACACCAGTCCACAGATGGTTAAACACATGTACATAACTTATTTTTTTTACATCAGAAAATTAAAAAGAAAAACATTTTTAAAATAATTTTTAGCTCCAGGCAGCTTTCCCTCCATAAGACTCACAGACATTTCCCCCCATTTTTTTTTTTTTTGGAAAAAAAATGTGTGTCTTATGGCATGAAAAATACTGTGATTCCTTAAAATGGAACTCTACAGCTCTACATATCCTACTGTTTCTGACTCTGAAGTGAGTGCGTAAAACAAAGACTTCCTCTAATTTTAACTAAAGGATCACGCTATAACTTTGTAGTAAAATGGGGACTGTTGAAATTCCAAAGTGTTCATGTACAATAGCAAATTCATTTATTAATGCAAAGAAAAACTGTGCATAGTTTGTTCAGTAGTGCTTTGATTTAAAAACATATTTTATGAATTTTATACAGACATAACAATTACCACATTAAATTACGCATTAACCTTAAATTCTCTCTGAAAATGTCTCTGATGGAAGGTATAACAAAAGGGCCTGTTGATTGAATGCCAGCATCCTCTGGGAGAGGAAAGTTCTGAGCCAAAATTGAATATAGTTCATAATCACCTTCCTTTTTTTTAATATACTTGCTGCTGAAAAGAGCTAAAGACTTTTTAAAAGTTACTTTGTTTAAAGAGCACATATCAGCTATTTAACACAGTTGATCAAAATACATTTGGGGCTGAAGTATTTAGCACAGCTGGTAGGGCGTTTGTCTGGCATGTGGCCGACCCTGGTTTAATCCTCAGCATCCCATATGGTCTCTTGAGCCTACCAGGTATAATTTCTGGGAGTAGAGCCAGGAGTTACCCCTGAGCACCACCAGGTCTGACTCTCCCCTCAAAAAACAAACAAACAAATAAAAAACCCCACACATTTGTTTTCAGGTAAGTGGAAGTGAAATAATTAAAAATCAGACCTGTGCCACCTGCATGCAAGCCAAGCACCTTACTTCCTGTGCAATCTCTCCAGCCTTTTATTTTCCTTAGATACATTTATAAAGTTTTATTCGAAAATACTGATAAATGTAGTTAGACCAATAGATTTACATGTGAGGGCTAATTTGCCTATGTTAAGGGTTTATTCCTGTTTCTGAGCTAAGGGCTCAATCTTGGTGGGCTGAGGAACCATATGGGGAGCCAAGGATTAAAGATTAAAGCAGCAGCAGCCTCTTTTTCTTCTCTTTCTATCTTTCTTTTACTTTCTTTCTTCTTTCTTTCTCTCTTTCTCTCTTTCTTTCTTTCTTTCTTTCTTTCTTTCTTTCTTTCTTTCTTTCTTTCTTTCTTTCTTTCTTTCTTTCTTTCTTTCTTTCTTTCTTCTTTCTTTCTTTCTTTCTTTCTTTCTTTCTTTCTTTCTTTCTTTCTTTCTTTCTTTCTTTCTTCTTTCTTTCTTTCTTTCTTTCTTTCTTTCTTTCTTTCTTTCTTTCTTTCTTTCTTCTTTCTTTCTTTCTTTCTTTCTTTCTTTCTTTCTTTCTTTCTTTCTTTCTTTCTTTCTTTCTTTCTTTTCTTTCTTTCTTTCTTTCTTTCTTTCTTTCTTTCTTTCTTTCTTTCTTTCTTTCTTTCTTTCTTTCTTTCTTTCTCTCTCTCTCTCTCTCTCTCTCCCTCCCTCCCTCCCTCCCTCCCTCCCTCCCCCCTCCCTCCCTCCCTTCCTTCCTCCCTCCCTCCTCCCTCCCTCCCTCCCTGCCATCCTTCCTTCCTTCCTTCCTTCCTCCCTCCTCCCTCCCTCCCTCCCTTCCTTCCTTCCTTCCTTCCTTCCTTCCTTCCTTCCTTCCTTCCTTCCTTCCTTCCTTCCTTCCTTCCTTCCTTCCTTCCTTCCTCCCTCCCTCCCTCCCTCCCTCCCTCCCTTCCTTCCTTCCTTCCTTCCTTCCTTCCTTCCTTCCTTCCTTCCTTCCTTCCTTCCTCCCTCCCTCCCTCCCTCCCTCCCTCCCTTCCTTCCTTCCTTCCTTTCTTGTAGGTACTGGAAGTTTAAAATGATTATTTTGTAAATAAGGTTTATTAATGGTTATTATGGAATGGTTCTTTGGGTTTACTTCTGTGGCAGACATTTTGAGGCTTCCACCTGCTGGCTCTAGCCTGGGAACTTTGACCATCTCTGGCTTCCATCCCCTGAGGGCTCGCTACTTCTGAGCCAAGTCTACCCGTCACAAGGGGTGGAAGCAGAGGAGTGTGGCCACTTTACTTCACGGCCGCGCACTTCACCTAGCCAATGAGTAGCACCACAACACGTAGAAAAATCTACAATACAAGCATGACAATGTGGAACTACTCAGACCAACATCAGGCATAGAGAATGAAGATAGCAACTCTGATGACCTAACAATGGCCTAGTTAGTCTTTCAGATATGGAGTTTAGAGACGATATATGGAGGATGTTCACAGAACTCAAAGAAAGTATAAAATAGAGCACTAATAAGAATAAAGAGAATATGAAGATAGAAATCAGAAAACTCCAAACTGAAATATCAGTTCAAATAACAGGTCTGAAAAACTCAGTAGATGAATTGAAGGACTCAACGGATAAGCTCTCCAACAGGGTAACAGCAGCTGAGGATAGAATTAGTGAGCTGGAAGATGCAATGCATAACAACTTCCAAGAGATTAGAAAAAAGCCTTACAGCAAATGATCAGACAGTGAAAAAATTACTCAAAGAATATGAACAGATGAAAATGTAAGTCTTTGATAAGCTCAACAGAAACAATTTAAGAATTATTGGAGTCTCAGAGACCCAAGAAGAAAATCTCCAGGAAGAATCAATAGTCAAGAACATCTTCACAGAGAAACTACCAGAGCTAAAGAATACATGTGATCCGGCCCGCAGAGATAGCACAGCGGCGTTTGCCTTGCAAGCAGCCGATCCAGGACCAAAGGTGGTTGGTTCAAATCCCGGTGTCCCATATGGTCCCCGGTGCCTGCCAGGAGCTATTTCTGAGCAGACAGCCAGGAGTAACCCCTGAGTACCGCCGGGTGTGACCCAAAAACCAAAAAAAAAAAAAAAAAAAAAAAAAAAAAGAATACATGTGACCAAACCCTGCATGCCTGAAGAGTACCAGCTAAAAGAGACCCCCAGGAAAAGCACCCCAAGACACATCCTAGTCACAATGATGAATCCCACAGATAGAGACAGAATACTGAAAGCAGAAGGATCAAAAAAGATTTTACTTCTGGCTCCACACTCAGAGATTACTTCTGGTGTGTCTAGGGGAATCATATGGGAGTACTCAAGTTTGATTCCAGACTTGGTGAGTGCAAGGCAAGCATCTTAGCCACTGTATTTTTTTCTCTTGACAATGGGTATGTTTTTTAAAAATATTATTTCATCCCTGAAAAATATCAATACTACAAACCAGGATGCAATACTTGCACACATTTTACAAAACAAAGTAGTAATATAGATAAGTAGTTATGCAGAATATAAGTGACCCTTAGTAAGATTCTTAATCAGGTGAGTTCTGATTTTATTCTCTCCTGTTCCCTGCAATACACCTTTGGTAGAAAGTGTCATTAGGTAGGGGTTGTTATTAAATTAGACTTGCTTTAGATAGGGACAAGTATTTAAGAGAAGAGAGAACTAGTCTTGCTTGAAAGGCCTGTCTTTAGTTAAAAACTAAACAACTCAAAGAGAGTCAATATGACAACTTAAAATACTTCCTTTCATCATGAAGGTACATTTTTATAGATGTTATTACTGTAAACTTTATTTTAGTTTTTTAGTTTAAGAGAAATATTTATTTAAAACTACTTATTCTGTATTTCTCTGTAGATTTTCATGTGTACTCTTTCTCCAGCAATGTTTTAAGACAGACATAAATAATTTTGTAAGTCCTGTGGATTTGCCTCCAGGTCTCCATTCATGGTTCTGGTAGTTTGCCATGTTCACTCCCACATTTTTTATTTAATGATATTTTTATTTAAGCACCCTGATTACAGACATAATTGTAGTTTGGATATCAGTTATATAAAGCACACCCCTTCACCAGTGCAACATTCCCACCACCAATGCCCCATCTCCCATCTCTCCCACCCCCTAGGCCTGTACTGGAGGCCTTGCACTTCTCTCACTCATTAACATTGTTATGGTAGTTGTCAGTATAGTCATTTCCCTAACTGCACTCACCACTCCTTTTGGTGAGCTTCATACTGTGAGCCAATCCTTCTGACCCTCATTTCTATTGTCTCTGGTCATTATTGCAATAATGTCTTTTATTTTTCTTAAAGCCCATAGATGTCACTTCCACATTTTACTTTTCTATTTCAGTAAGCAGAGCACATTTACTGGAAAGAAGACTTGTCAAAAGTAAAGATGTTCACATTCAGATAATATGGAACAGTTGTTTTCAAAGAAGTCCATGTTTCACTAGCCTGTAACAAAGGAAATTTAATCCATGTGTCTTACATGTGTAAGAATAAATGCTGTATAGAATATAAATATTCTATAATTTTTATATAAATTATATGATTTTATATAAATTATATATTTTATATATTTATTATATTTTATAAATTTATAATTCTATAAATATTTATATAAATATTTATCAAGAATATAAATCAAGTGTAGAGTATATCTTCTTTTGGTTACCCTTATCATCATACAGAAATTCCTATAAGATTGAGAGAAATATAACAGAGTGATAATACCAAGTAAGATTGATTTTCACAGTTTTAGTTTTATTACACTGTATCGAAATATTATGTAATATTTATGGATCCACAATGTGAATCAATGTGGCAGTCCATGATACTGGACTGATGATATTGTTTCATGATAATATTGTTCGATGATAATATCTGACAGATGACCAGTGCACTGATCTATATGTAGGCAGGAATGCATTTGAACATATTTTTATCTTTGTTTATTTTAATATTTTTATTTATTGATGAAAATGCATCATATAGTTGACATAATAACTGATCATAATACAATTGTTTTAAATTTTAACAGTTTGAGCCAGAAAGATAGCACAGCAGGTACAGCGTTTGCCTTGCATGCAGTCAACCTGGATTGGCTCTCCAACATCCCATATGGTTCCTGAGCCTGCCAGGAGTACTTTTTGAGAGCAGAGTCAGGAGTAACCCCCCCTGAGAACCACCAGGTGTGCCCCCACTCCTGAAAAAAAAAAGAGTTCAACAGTCCATGTATAAGACAACGTCTTTCACTCTATGTAATGATTTGAGTTGTCAAGTGAACAAATGTTTTGTTTTAAAATCCTCTAAATGATTCCTGGTAAAAATACAGTATCATCAACCAAAGATGCATTTTGTCAAGTTGGTGTCTTTTGGTTTTTTTTTTTTTTTTTTTTTTTTTTTTGCTACTGTTGTGAGGTTTTATTTGTTTGGTTGATTGATTTTGGGATCACACCCAGCCTTGTTCAGGGCTTACTTCTTTCTAGCGCTGAGCTCAGGGGTCATTCCTGTGATGCTCAGGACATAGAACTAAGACATAAAACTAAGTTTGATTGCATGCAAGACAAGTACCTTACTCACTGTACTCTCTCTAGTCTCAAGCTGGCCATTTCCATTAATAAGTACTAAACAGAAACCAGTCATTTTTGGTACACTAGTTAAAACTCAGCCATTTGGGGGCCGGAGCATTAGAACAGCAGGTAGGGCATTTTGCCTTGCACACAGCCCAACAACTGACTGGGTTCAATCCCCAGCATCCTAGATGGTCCCCTGTGTCTACCAGGAGTAGTGCCTGAGCACAGAGCCAAAGTAACCCTTGAGAGCCTAGCTGCCTGGTGTGGCTCCAAAACAAACAAACTCAGCCAATAAAGCCACCAGAACAAAAGTGAGAACACACCTTTTAGTTTTTAAAAATAAATTAACAACAACAAAAGAATTAACAGCACTTTGTCTTGGTGGTAGTGGAGCCTTTTACTGAAAGAAAGAGTAAGCAATAGAATGATTAATTCATTACGAATCTTTGTTTTCTAAACTGCTAAATTGGAGAAAGAAAATCATGAATAATTAAAATCTTCAAATAATTCAGTAATTTCACTTGGGTCTGGACTTTCAAGCTCGTTTTCCATTAAAATGGTAACAAGAAATAAAACTAATGCAGGGGCCAAAGCAATAGGAGGGTGTGTAGGGCATTTGCTTACAGGCAGCTGACCTAGATTCGATCTTTGGCATTCCATATGATGCCCTGAACACTGCACGATGTAATTCAGTGAGTACAGAATGAATCCCTGAGCATCACTGGGTGAAAGTCAAAAGTAAAACAAAACAAAACAAAACAAAAACTAATGCAAATTTCTTTTCTAGTTCTCTGAAAGTAAGAATACAAATAATAAGAAAAATGTATAAAAAGGCAAGCAAATGAAGCAATTTACACTTAAGACTGAGAATTTTCTCAGAAGAAAATTGGCTGCTGAAATTCGAAAAGGGAACTAAAATGTAACCGCAGCTCATTTATGCACTTACCTAAACATATAATAATGTTCATAACTTGACTGCAGAGCTGTCGTATGACTAGACTCTGAAAACAATGACCTTAAAAAAAAAGACATGCCTATATTTGTAGTGAAGGAGTGGAATTTGGATGTTAAAATACCAGTAATTCCAGAGTGATATCTGAGAGGTGGTCAACAAGATAGTACAAATGCTTTCATGGAAAGAATGCAAAGTCTTTTAAAGGAGAAAACTTTGGAAGTTAATTTAATCTTGTAGGAGGTGATATAGTTTATCGCAAAAGAAATCCTTAATGGGAAGAGAAGAGTAAGCAGTAATCAAGCTAGCTAAAGTCAAGGGTTAGGCAAATAATGTACTAATGTGAAGCCTATTTATAGAGATAGAGTGGTGCAGGATTTAATTCTCATGCAAATACCTGCCCAGCCAGGGTGTCTTCCAGTTACTCAGATTCTGATCTGGATCCCAGTTGTCTTTTGGGATGTAGAAATTGCTCTGCTAGGAGCCGGAGAGATAACATGGAAGTAAGGTGTTTGCCTTGCATGCAGTTCGAATCCCGGCATCCCATATGATCCCCTGAGCCTGTCAGGAGTGATTTCTGAGTGTAGAGCCAGGAGTAACCCCTGAGCACAGCCGGGTGTAACCCAAAAACAAAGAAATAAACAAAAAAATTTGTTTGCTGAAGCTTCCAATAAAAAATGGTCTTCCTGTTTAATACTTGTTTCAGAATCTTAGTTTATAGTTTAATATGTCCTCTTACAGGGATAGATCTGTGGCCTTTGGAGAGGTGTATTACCAAAGCTGTGACATGAGGGAAATAGCTCACCTTCAGTTTGTTGTCACCATCAACAGTCACCACCTACATTTAGCACTGTGTTAAGGTGCTATGTAGTGCATGGACAAGATTTTTATGAACTTCTCCAATTACGTGGAACACTGAAATTCCAATTTTATTTCTTTGCGGAGAAAAAGCTCTTTTATTTTTTTTTTTTTAAGTTTTTGGGTCACACCCAGCGGTGCTCAGGGGTTACTCCTGGCTGTCTGCTCAGAAATAGCTCCTGGCAGGCACGGGGGACCATAAGGGACACTGGGATTCGAACCAACCACCTTTGGTCCTGGATCGGCTGCTTGCAAGGCAAACACCGCTGTGCTATCTCTCCGGGCCCGAAAAAGCTCTTAATATATCTAAATTTTAGATTTTTTGTCTTGTGAAGAGATATTATTTTAATAAAACAGTAAAATAATATAAGATGTTATAACGATTGGGAAGATTAATGAATATAAATCAAGCAGCCCAGTGCCAGAGTCATACATAGTACAGCATGTATTCTGCTTGCCTTGAATGCGGCCAACCTGGGTTTGGTCAATGGTATCATGTATGTTTCTCTGTTTTAATATGCAGAGCACACACCCTCTCTTCCCTAAACACAGAAGCACACACCCTACTTTAATACCCTCTCACATTCTACCTGTTGATTGACACAGAGTCTACAACCTTCTCTTCCCCAATATAAATCTCCATTTTCCACCTATAATAAACTAAGTTACTGTCCTGAAGTGGGTGGTGGATTTTCTTTTTTTGTTTTGTTTTGTTTTGTTTTGTTTTTTGGGGTCACACCCGGGGGTGATCAGGGGTTACTCCTGGCTATCTGCTCAGAAATAGCTCCTGGCAGGCACGGGAGACCATATGGGACACCGGGATTTGAACCAACCACCTTTGGTCCTGGATCGGCTGCTTGCAAGGCAAATGCCTCTGTGCTATCTCTCCAGGCCCGGGTGGTAGATTTTCTAAGCCCTGAGCATCAATGCTCTGTGTGGCACAAAAACACAAAGACAAAACAAAACAAAAACAGGCAGTCAATACTTTTTTTCCCCCGATCTTCTAAACTAGAGTATATTTTTCAGTTTGAAGTAAATTGGTCTCAAATCTAGCACTGTGGTTTCAGTGTTTTTAATTAATCTGGGGGTATAACTTGTCAGGAAAACTCATGTCTTGCATCTGTGAGCCCTAGACTTAATTCCTGTCATTCCAAAAATAAAAAAATTACATCAATCAGACTGCTTGTTAAAGAAAAATTTTAAAAATATTCCTCACCCTTGAGGATCAAGTAAAGATGAAGATCTTAAAAAAAATATAGACTTTAAAAAAAAAACAACTTCTGAGCATAGCCAGGAGTAACCCCTGAGCAAAAAACCAAAAAAAAAAAAAAAAAAAAAAAAAAAAAAAAAAAAAAAAAAAAAACTTTATATTGTGTGTTTTTATTTATAAATAAAGCACAATCATGCCAAGAAATGTAACTTGACTTTATAACTTTGTAATTTCATTATATATAAGGACACTTATATAAATTTCTGGGTTTTTTTTTTTGTTTGTTTGTTTTGGTTTTTGGGTCACATCCGGCGGTGCTCAGGCATTACTTCTGGCTCTGTGCTCAGAAACAGCTTCTTGCAGGCATAGGGGACCATCTGGGATGCTGGGATTCAAACCAATATCAGTCCTGAACCAGCTGTGTGCAAGACAGAAGCCCTACCTCTATACTATCTCTCCGACCCCAGATTATCCAATTTTTTTTTAAAATAAAAATGTAACTGGAATTACTAAAAAGGAAGAACTCACCCCAGACCAAAATACAAGGAAAATAAGCTGTTGTATCATGAGGACCTCAATAGCCCTAGGAAAGAGACCAGAGTGTTAAAGGCCTGAAACCTTCTGAAAATAAAAACATAGATTAGTCATGTGGAAGTCTGGGGTTTTCACTGCATCAAACCTTCAGATGACCACTGATCTTACTTCAGTCTATGCAAATCTCAATAGAAATTTACTTTGGTCAAAATAAAAAATGTTAATTAAAAACAAAAAGAAACAGTAGACCAGAAAACTAATTCATTTCTAAATGCCTGATTTCTAGGAACTATTAAAAATGCTTATTATCTTAAAGTTACTCTGGTTTAGAGACATTATGTATTAAATATATATAGTAATTTTGATGACTAATAAAATTCATTTTAAGTACCTACTAAAATTAAGGTAAACTACTAGTCACCAAAGTTGAGACTAGAATAAGGTACTTGAAGACACTGCTATAAATTATCTGTAGCAATTCAGTATGTGAGCTCTGCAAAAGCAGTGGCTTCACACTAACTCTTGCTCAGATCATTGTGATTACCTGGAAAAATAAACGCTGCACATTATCTTCTTGCCGAATAAATTCACATTATATTCAGAGTTTTTAGATAACTGTAAGATGACATACATTGCTTAGACATACATATGATTAGACTCATACAGGCATATCCTAATTTTGTTTAAATTTGATATTGATGTGGGGACTTAACAGAGAAGTTAGTTTAGAGTGGAGTTTCAGAAAATGTAATAATGGTTCTAAAGCTAGGAAGAAGGAATCTGAACAAAGACCATAATTCCAGGTTGAAGAACATTAGAAAAAAAATTAAAGAATAAAAAAGAATGAAAGGTTCAAATGTAATGACCTTCATTTTTCCTATGTGAATAAAAGTTGGGACTTGGAAAAATAAGCAACATCTCTATTATAAAGGACTATAACTATCAATGGACATTGTGAAAAATTAATTATTCTTTCTGAACAAGACAATGTTTGGGGCAGATTTATTTTTAAAATTTTTTGTTGTGATGAAACAGATAATATTAGACTATTTTAACAAGTTTAGGTAATACCACTATCTCTGAAACTTTTTCAACATCCCCAGTAAAACTCTATTATTATTTTCATTTTTTTAATAAAACCCTGATAACTACCACTTCTCTCTAACTCTATAAATGTGCTTATTTTCTATATTTTGCATAAGAAGAATCAATGCAGTAGTTGTCCTTTTGCATCTGTTGCATCTATTTCACTTTGTATGTCTTTAAGGTTTGCGCACATTTAGGCACATGTCAGCATTTCACTTCTTTTCAAGGTTGAATAATACATTTGAAAATTCATTGTCAGTATTATAAAGGACAGAGAGTATGAAAAAGAGAGAGAAGAGTGGAAGACATGAGGACAGCGGCTCTTCTAACAGTCAAATGAGAGAAATATAGAGTGTGAGTCAGGGTGAAAGGAAGGAGGGAAATTCAGATTGATTTGAAGAGAGAACTCATGTTCATTTAGAATTACCAATATAGTTGGGACATATTAATCAGTGACTTTCCAGGATTTTCTTTATTCCCTTTGAAGGAGGATGATTAGTATTACATACTTAATGTGTACTAATGTTTGTTTCCTTTGGCATTTGGTCATACATGGCTATGCTCAAGGCTTATATCTTATATCTGAGCTCACAACTAACTCCTAGTGGCCAGAGTGGTATCACTCTTGGATATCACCCAAGAAAGACCTGGTTCGATCCTAGGCATCTCATATGGTCCCCTGAGCCAGGAGTGATTTCTGAGCGCAGAGCCAGGAGTAACCCCTGAGTGCTGCTGGGCATGGCTCAAAAAAGAAAAAAAAAAGAAAACTTTTATTGGGGTTTTGGGGGCCCATATGGGATACCCTGGATCAAATCCGAGTTGGCTGTATATAATCAAGTGCAATCCCTACTATGTTCTTAGTCTTAATTTTTAATTAACAATTTAAAACTTAAATTAATGAAGTTTTAATTTTTTATTGAAACACTATGAGTTATAAAGTTACAAAAAATACTCATGATTTAGTTTTAGGTGTACAAGGTTACATCATCACTTCCTTCACTGGTCAACTACCCTCTACCAACAGTCTCAGTTTTCTTCCCACAACCATTCCAGACTGCGTCTGTGGCAGGAACTTTCCCTTCCACCATTATCCTAACATTCCCCTTCCTAACATATGCCTCCATTACCACTGTGGCATGCTTCTTTTTGAATACCAGTTTTATGTATATTTTAGTAGACCTGAGGGGGAGGTTAGTTGGAGAAATAGTATAGGGGTTAAGGTATGTGCTCTGCAAGTGGCTGATCTTGGTTTATTCCTAGTACCATCTTTTCCCCCAGGAGCATCACCAGGTACAATCCTGGAGGCCCTTAAGCACTGCTAAGCAAATATCTAAAGGTAACAGGGCACTGCTGGTATGTTCTAAGAAATGCCCAGAGGACAAGACCCAATAACTCTCTATCTTCAGATCCTAAGACTGAACTGTTGATTATGTGAGAATCACTGGTATGATCCCCAGGACTTCTGAGTACTGCTTGAGAGTCCTCTCTCTGTCTCTCTCTCTCTGTCTCTCTTTCTCTCTCTCTTAGGGGAAAATCATTTTTTAATTTTTCAGTGAAATTTGCCAAGTGGATTTTTGCTAAATTAGTTTACTTCTATTTCTATGATAATCATCTACTCTTGGAATATTCTTTCTTCTCTCCTTTTTACCACTACAAAATGCATTGGCATTCATCCTTCAAGACCTTTCTTTTTTTTTTTTTTTTGAGTTTCAATCATATAATGTCCAGCATACATCCCTTCACCAGTGCACATTTCCCAACAGAAATATACCCAATTTCTCTCCCACCCTAAGCATCCATGCTGTGACCCCAAAACTAACAACAATAACAATAAGAAGTACAGGTGGTGTGTGCATAGTAAACATGTATGAGGTGTGGAGACAATCCCTTCCCCACACACATACACTTGCCAGTCCATTGCTAGAGTGGTTACCAAGGAAAAGAACTTGGAGAAAATTAATGGCCTTTTCAAATAATTCACAAATATTGTTAAAGCAAGAGCTTCTCCCTTCTTCTTCTTTTTTTTTTTTTAGTGCTCAGGGCTTAATTCTTTATTTTTTTTTCATTTTTTTATCTTTATTTAAACACCGTGATTACAAACATGATTATAGTTGTATGATTACAGTCATGTAAAGAACACCCCCCTTCACCAGTGCAACATTCCCACCACCAATTTCCCAGATCTCCCTCCTCCCCACCCCCCTACACCTGTACTAGAGACAGGCTTTCTACTTCCCTCATTCATTCACATTGTTATGATAGTTTTCAGTGTAGTTATTTCTGCACTCATCACTCTATGTGGTGAGCTTCATGTCCTGAGCTGCACCTACCAGCCCTCATCTCTCTTGTTTCTGAGATACTGTTAAAAATGTCTTTCATTTTTCTTAAAGCCCATAGATGAGTGAAACCATTCTGCGTCTTTCTCTCTCCCTCTGACTTACTTCACTCAGCATAATAGATTCCATGTACATCCATGTATAGGAAAATTTCATGACTTCATCTCTCCTGATGGCTGCATAGTATTCCATCGTGTATATGTACCACAGTTTCTTCAGCCACTCATCTGTTGAAGGGCATCTTGGTTGTTTCGAGTCTGGCTATTGTAAATAGCGCTGCAATGAATATAGGAGTAAGGAAGGGACTAAAGGCGTCTTTAAGGAGGAGACAGCACTTTCCAAACAAGTGGAAGCAGAGATAAACAGATGGGACTATATTAAGCTGAGAAGCTTCTGCATCTCAAAGGAAATAGTGCCCAGAATACAAAGGCCACCCACTGAGTGGGAGAAATTATTCACCCAATACTCATCAGATAAAGGGCTAATATCCAAAATTTACAAGGTACTGACAGAACTATACAAGAAAAAAACAACTAACCCCATCAAAAATGGGGAGAAGAAATGAACAGACACTTTGAAAAAGAAGAAAGGCAAATAAATGGCCAAAAGGCACATGAAAAGATGCTCAACATCACTAATCGTCAGGGAAATGCAAATCAAAACTACTATGAGGTACCACCTCACACCACTGAGATTGGCACACATCACAAAAAAGGAAAACAAGCAGTGCTGGCGGGGATGTGGAGAGAAAGGAACTCTTTTTCACTGCTGGTGGGAATGCCGTCTAGTACAACCTTTATGGAAAGCGATATGGAGATTCCTTCACAAACTGGAAATTGAGCTTCCATACGATCCAGCTATACTACCACTCCTAGGAATATACCCAAGGAACATAAAAGACCTTTCTTAAATGTCTATGACATTTCCTTCCATAATCTTCCCAGCCAGAATCAGTCTACTTTGCTCCTTAGTTCAATCAAGGTATTTTCTTTTTCTATTTTAAATATATAAAATCTTTATTTAAACACCATGATTACAAGCATGATTGTAGTTGGGTTTCAGTTATAAACAGAACACCCCCTTTCACCAGTGCAACATTTCCAACACCAATGCTTCCCCCTTTCCTTCTTCCCAATCTTTGCCTATATTTGAGATAGGCATTCTACTTTTGAGAGCCCTCTCCTAACACATAACAGATTTTAAAACAAAAAAGAGACATTAGGGGGCCGGAGAGATAGCATGGAGGTAAGGCGTTTACCTTTCATGCAGAAGGTCATTGGTTCGAATCCCGGCGTCCCATATGGTCTCCCGTGCCTGCCAGGAGCAATTTCTGAGCACGGAGCCAGGAAAAACCCCTGAGCACTGCCGGTGTGACCCAAAAATCACACACACACACACACACACACACACACACACACACAAAAGACATTGAGGCCGGAGAGATAGCATGGAGGTAAGGCGTTTGCCTTTCACGCAGAAGGATGGTGGTTCGCATCCTGGCATTGCATATTGTCCTCTGTGCCTGCCAGGGGTGATTTCTGAGCATGGAGCCAGGAGTAACCCCTGAGAGCTGCCAGGTGTGACCCCCCCAAAAATTAAACAAAAAGAGAGATTAGAACAAATAGATTCAACATGATCAATTTCTAATAAAATATTTCTCAATGAATTATTATTAGGCTATAATTTCTACCCAGGGATCAGGACTTATGCTTTGCATGCTTCTGACCTGGGTTGATTCCTCACTACCAGATTTTCTCCTAGGAAAAGCTGAGTATGATCCTGGAGGCTTTTGAGAACCTTCTGGCTAGCCCTGATGATCTCTTGAACCCAAAAACATAAGCACTGAGCAGACTGCATTCACTGGGCCAAGTCATGTTGGTCTTTCAAATACTGAATACTGCTTGGAAGCTCCCCCCCCCCCACCTTGATTCTGGAACTATTCAAAAGCAAAAACACATGCTCTATGTATACAAGTACTGGGGAAATACAAAACTACTTACATAAGCCTTAGCAGAGAAACTTACTTTAAAATATATGACAGACATATATTTTGGATGGGGTTGGCCATACTCAGAGATGCTCAGGGGTTACTTATGCCTCTGCACTGAGAAATTACTCCTGCCTGTGCTCAGGATGTCAGGAATTGAACCCAGGGTGGTCCTGTATAAGGCAAATATCCCACTCACTGTGCTATTGCCCCAGCACCAAGTTATACATATTTAAGTTCAAATAATTATGTATATTGTAAGTTTCTTTTTGATCATGGTTAATGCTCACCAATATAACCTCTTCCCTCTACCCCAACTAAAGAATCTACCTCAATATTGAGTATCAAACAAGCATCAAATAAATATTAATTGATGGTGATAATAACATCACCCAAGAGAGACAGAAAGCAGTATTTATTATCCTACTTTACAAATGAGAAAATTGACACACAATGAAATGACTCATTCAAGGTCACATAGTAAGTTAGTGGCAGGGCTTGAAATAAAATGCAAGTAATGTAGAAGGGCATGCTATTATCCTCTCTGCTTGAGGAATTTCTCCTCCCTCTTTCATTCTGTCTGATCAACCTTGAAAGTTAGTGAGAACAAGAACAGAGTTTTTCATTTGTAAGCATATATAATACTGCTGGGGTTTCGAAAATTGAACCCTGAGTTTTATTTTCTTGTTGGTTTTTAAATAGGTATTTTAAAATAAATATATATAGGCAATATCATTGAGTCTAATTCTTTTTAAAACTTTATGACAATAAGCTATGACAAATCTTTCTTTTATTCAAACTCCCTACCTACTCTCTTTCCTTTTGTCCTACATAGTAACCAGTTTTAGCAAAAGGTGTCAAGTTCAGTTCACTAAGCATTTTATAGATCTCTGCAGAAAATTCTGTAGAATATAAACAAATCACATACTTCAGAGTATGAATCTATTGGATAGCTCTCTAGTCCAGAACTATCAGAAATCTCAAGTCTTTTGCGCCCTGCTAGTGAATAGATAGTCCACTTCTCAACTTCTTATTCACCAACCTATATTGTTTTTATATTGCCTATTGTCCTTTACTGCCTTTACTGTCCTTTACTTCTATATATGATAGAAGTCTAAAACAGAGTCTTTAAGTTAAATATGGAGAAATAATTGAGTAGTCCATACTACACACAACCATGAAAGTGATACCTGTGTTTTGAGACTTTATACTAAAAATGATAAAAAAAAAACCTAACATAAAAATTTAAATACATAATTAAAAAACTGCGTCTGATGGCATATTCTTGTATTTTTTTTTTTTTTGGTTTTTGGGCCACACCCAGTAACGCTCAGGGGTTACTCCTGGCTATGTGCTCAGAAGTTGCTCCTGGCTTGGGGGACCATATGGGACACCGGGGGATCGAACTGCGGTCCGTCCAAGCTAGCGCAGGCAAGGCAGGCACCTTACCTTTAGCGCCACCGCCCGGCCCCATATTCTTGTATTTTTGACAGAAAGAATTTATTTAATTTTAGGATTCTATCCTCTCACCCTGCCCATAGTCTCAACTCTGGAGGGGAAAGGATCTGATATGATTAGAAACATAAGCTCTTCTTCTTTCTCTTGAGCATAAGTTGCTCTCTAAAAACATTCATTTTTTATTTGCTTTGTTTTGGGGTCACACCTGGCCTTACTCTTGGCTTACTTTTGGCTCTGTGTCAGGGATCACTCTTGGTGGTATTCATGGGACTATATGTGGTAACAGATATCAAACCCATATCAGCAGTTTACTAGACATATTTTCTTCCTACTGTAATATATTTTCACCCGAGTACAACATTTATGTTCTGGTTACATACTTGCATTTAATATGAAAATTTGAGAAATACTAGAGTCCTATCATTAGCACCTTTAAAGACTTATCCTGTACTATTTTCAAAGTTAGTCTTTTGTTTGTTTGTTTTGCTTTGTTTTGGGGCCACACCCAAAGGTACTCAGGGTTACTTTTAGGATGCCAGAAATCGAACCGGGGTATGTCCAGGATTGGTCTCTTGCAAGACAAACACCCTACCATCGTGTTATTGCTCCTTCTCCCTCAAAGTTAGATTTAGAATTAAAGGGAATGTACCAGAGCAGTAGTATACTGTGTAGGGCACTCACCTTGCATATGTATGTGATTGGTCTGGGTTTAAATCATAGCCCCATAAGGTCCCCTGAGCCCCTCTAAAAGTGATCCTCAAAAACAGAACCAGAGTAATCCCTAAGAGCTACTAAGTGTGTCTCTTCTCCCAAAAAAGACCACCAACAACAGTATGTTCCATAAAATTTATGGGATTATCTTCCATAAAACCAAATTTCATTTCTTGGGATAAGCAGGATAAAGAAGAATATGTGGGCTGTTTGCTTAAACGTTGTCATTTATTGAAAACTACCAGGCCATTTTTCTCAGAGCTTCACTAAAAAAAAACTGGAAAGATAAAAGGACAGACTGGGCAATTGTAATCAGTATGAAGCTAACCATTCTTAGACAGCCTCCACTGTGATTTCCTGTTTGTGTAATCTTTAATGTCACCTATGTCTGTAAAAATAAACATGGGTGAGAGTCATTAGAGAAAGAAGATTCCAAACTTTTTTCAAAATCAACTACACAAAACAAACTGCTAGATGTTTCTTTTAGGGATTGGGTAATACTGATATTTTTTGTCTTACCTAATACTCAGTACTAGAGGCAGAGAAGCATTATTATGTTATGCCAGAGCTAAAAATATTTGAATATGGGATTTAGCAAATTACTTAGCACTCTGTATAAGAATGCATACATTTATGATTTGTGATATTTTCAATGTGAATCTGAATCTTCATCCTTTCAATATTTTCTTTAAAAATTAAAAAACTTGGGACCGGCGAGGTGGCACTAGAGGTAAGGTGTCTGCCTTGCAAGCACTAGCCAAGGAAAGGACCAAGGTTCGATCCCCCGGTGTCCCATATGGTCCCCCCAAGCCAGGGGCAATTTCTGAGTGCTAAGCCAGGAGTAAACCCTGAGCATCAAATGGGTATGGCCCGAAAAACCAAAAAAAAAAAATTAAAAAACTTATGCACATAAATGAAGTACTGAAATAAAGAATAAATTTTCAGTAGGTACGACGGGTAAAGGAAAATCAAGAGGAAAGGATAAACAGTTTTCCTAGTAATATGATAAATTTATCAAAGATTTCATAAAGTATGGGAAAATAATTTTGTAAAATAGTTAAGTACTCATGATTGGAGTAGTTTTAGACTTGAACAAGTACTTTTCTGTTGTCTTAACAAATAATGAAACATTTCATTTTATTTTAACTAGGGATTTTGTTCACTGGCCTAAAAATTGATATGAAGGGTGAAAGAGTCACATTAAGTACAATGAATTCTTGAAACTGTAGTGATGTTCTACTCATGTTAAAATTAGCAAGAGAGATATAATGGGAGAAAAGAAATTTGAATTATTTTTTATTATTGTAAGAATTTATTCAAGAGACAAAATTGATTAACATATTGAGGTGAACTAGCATAACATAATATAGTAACATAACATAACATATAATATAATTAATATCATATAATAATACATGTAAGTCAAAGAACATTTCTGATTAAAACACAATTTTTTTTTATCATAATGGCTTACATATCTTTCACAGTAGTATTTTAGGTACATATTAACTTTGAATCAGGGGAATACCCATCACCAAATATGTCTTCCCCCCATCCCAGCTCCCTTTTTGCAACCCATATCCCCCACCATCACCCCCTGTGCTGCTAGAGTAGGTGGTCCCCTCTTTGTCTAGCTTACTATTAGTGATCACATATCTGTTTGGTCCTGTTACCCTCCCTTGTTTCCCCCTCTATTTAAGAGGTAGAGTTAGATAAATCGAATTGTGTGGTTTTGTTTGAATGAAAGAAAAGCAATAGATTAGGGTACAAAATAAGAAAAGAAAAAAAAAAAAGAAGTCAAATATGCTGAAAATGGGCGGAGTCCTTCTAGAGGTTTTCAAACTCAGTTTGAGAGAGGATGTGAGAAAGGTAATTGAAACACCACAACAATACAGGAAGAAATATCAAATTAAATATCCAGTGAGCACTACAGCAATAAAGACAAGCATCACTCAATAGTCTCGGTTCTAAAATCAAATCATGCTGGAGTGCAAAAAGAAAGAGAAAGCTAAGATAAAATAAAATAATATTGGAGACGTCAACTTCAATCTCTACACCAAAATAAAGACGTCAAAAAATCGATCAATCGCTAAATAAATATGTGGAAAAATGATTGTTTTGTGCTTTTTTTTTTTCCCTTTTCTTTTCCCCCCTGCATAGGCACAGTAACTATTGGAGAAATTGTAGAGGGAATTCCCTTGGCCTAGGAGATATAGGGTTTCTCCACCCCTGAAGTATACTGTCATGGGATTAACTATAGACTCCTTGCATGATCATTAACTCTACCCTTGGTGCTTTCGTGGTGTATGGAAGACTTCTGCTTCGTCTTGGATAGTAACATCAGACTTCTGTATCTAGAGATCTTGGTGACTGTGCAGCTCAAGGAATGGAGCTTATGATGAAGTCTTTTTTTGTGGTTCTAGCAGTTATGCTTCTTCAGTGTTGTTTTAATCCATCTTCTGTAGTTGGTGGTCTTGGTCATTATGTTGCTCCTAGGATGGAGCCTGGGATAAGGTCTTTCGTTATGTTTCCGGAAGACCCGTTCAGTTGCGGTTGTCTCAATCAGACCTATGGAATTGGAGATCTTGTTTGTTGAACAAGTCTTGACCAAAAGGTAGGCTAGAGCTTTTTGCTGCTGTTGTGTTGTTGTTGGTCCCTGGATGTGTACTGTCCAGTCCTGGTTGTAACAACCAGTCATCTGTATATAGCGATCTTGGCTTTTGCACAGATTAAAGGGTGACATGTTTTCTGATTTTGTCTTATCGTTATCTGATGAAGAAGGACAACTTGCTCTTAGATTGTGAATGCCCTGGCCGGGGGGGGGGGGGGGGGTTTGGCTCCTGGAGCTGTTGTGGAGAACTCTTTCGTTTCTATGTCTGGGATCCAGGAGTCAAAGCTGGACGGTTGGTGTCTAGTTCCCTGGAGCCCAAGTTGTTTCCACAGGACATACGTTCAGGATGGGAGATGTACCTGTGTTGTAAACAAGTATGAATTTTTATCCCTAGTAGATAAGAGCTTATTTTACACATACAATTTCCCCTTTGTTTAATATGTCTTTGCAGGAGGAAGTGGTGCTACATTATATTGCTGGTGGATTTGGGGGTGGAGAGAAAAGACACCTGACAAAAAGTAAGAATATATATGCTCACACATATCTAAAGGAAAAAAAAGTTTCTTTAAAAAAAAAAGATTAAATAAAAGACGTAATTAAAGGAAGAAAGTGGGGCCGGGAGAGATAGCACGGAGACAAGGCGTCTGTCCTTCTGTAGAAGGACGGTGGCTCAGATCCCTGCATCCCCCATGGTTCCCCGTGCCCTCCCAGGCCATTCTCCAAGCATAGAGCCAGGAGCACCCTCCGAGTGCCGCCAGGAGTGACCCAAAAGAAGCAAAAACAAATCAAATCAAATAACAAAAACTAAAACAAAAAACAAACAAAAGAAACTAACAAGAATAAAAAAGAAAATAAAAAAAGAAAACAAAACAAAGAAAAAGGGAGAAAGTGATACCGGAGATCACTTTACATTTGGGGAGAAACAGGATAACAGGTTGTGTTATATAGGTTTATACTTATGATGAAAGTATAGGCCTCCCCATTGTCTTTTGAGTTTTCCTTGTGAGGTGTGGGGCCCAGACAGGGAGGTCTTGGGTAGAGTTCTTGCAGTGGAGGTCCTTTGGAGCTAGTTCCGATATCAAGCCACAGTCCACATTAGGGAGAGGTGATTAGGAGGACCACAGTCAGTTGGGGCATTGGTTGTATTTTCTTGCCGGGAGCGAGGTGAGAGTTTGAGTGTGTGTTTCTTCACTTGGGTAGTGGGTACTGGCTCGTTGGGGTAGGAAGTTGGTCTTGATGCCTACTGGATTAAGAACTGAGGGTGAAGAGTTATAGTGTGGTGGGGATATTGGGAGTGGGATTGAGGGGTGAAGGAATAGTCAGATTTCTGGAGGAGAGAGAGGAAATAGTATATGGGAGGGGTTATATAAGGTATAGGTATGGGCTGTTTGTGGTTTAGGTTTGTCCCTTAAGGAGGGTTCTCCTATCTCTGTGTGCTCCTGTGCACATATAAACAGATAGAAGTTAGCTTAGGTGTATATTAATGTAGAGAGGTGTGGGAATTTGAGTTCTAAGAGCAAAAATGATGAAGAAAAAAACAAGGATGAACAGAGAAATTAAAAAAATAGTTCAGGAGGAAAAAAGAGTTTGCAACTTTTTTTAACTGCTTATTTGTTATTATGATACTGTGGTTTACAAAGTTATTTTTAATTGAATTGTAGGCCCTCCATATTTTAGCATTACTTTCACCACCAATGTCAACATCCTCCATCAGTGTCCCCAGGTTCCTTTCCAACCCCCACCTCCCAAGTCTTCCTTTTTGACATCAATTTTTTTGGAGGAAGGGTACACTGGCAGTGCTCAGGGCTTACTCCTGGACCTGACCAAACTCAGGGATTAGTTCTGGAGGTCTTGGGGGGACCATATAGGGTGTTTGGCTTGAACTCTGTTAAGTTTTGTGCAGGGCAAGTGCCCTACTAGTTGTAACTGTATTGCTCTGGCCCTTTAAAAATTTGGGTTTTTTTTTTTTTTGTTTGTTTGTTTTTTATGGGCTACACTGGTGACGCTCCGGGTTTACTCCTGGCTCTACTCTCAAAAATAGCTCCTGGCTTGGAGGACTGGGGATCGAAAAGAGGTCTGTCCTGGGCCAGCTGTATGCAAGGCAAATGCCCTACCACTGCGCCACCCCTCTGGCCCCTAAATTTTGGTTTTAAAATTTGGTTGTGGGGCTGAAGAGATAGCATGGAGGTAAGGCTTTTGCCTTGCGTGTAGAAGGTCGGTGGTTCAAATCCAGGCATCCCATATGGTCCCCCGAGCCAGTCAGGAGCAATTTCTGAGCATAGAGCCAGGAATAACTCCTGAGCACTGCTGGGTGTGACCCAAAAAAATTTTTTTTTGCTTGTTGTAGTTTGGATCATTTTTTTTTAGTGTTACAGACTCTGTAGTGATAGAAAGATAGATGGATAGGTAGGTGGATAGATAGATAGATAGATAGATAGATAGATAGATAGATAGATAGATAGGTAGATAGATGGGTAGATAGATTAATAGATGGATTGATACATAAATACGAGGATAAATATATAGATTTATAGAAATACCAATACATTGGATATAGGGACACTTGCACACAGGCATATCAATAAAATCATATCATATCATACCATATCTTATCTTATCTTATCTTACCTTACCTTATCTTATCTTATCTTGTCTTGTCTTGTCTTCCTGACATGTTCTGTATATAAAATGTCAGTGGTACAGAAGAGTTGGTACAGCAGGTAAGGCAGGTAGCTTGTATGCAGCTAATGCAGGTTTAGTACCCATGAACCTATATAGTCCCTGAGCTTCTTCAGAAGTGATATCTGAGTGCAAGACAAGATTAAGTACTGAGCATAAATATGTATGGCCCTCAAAACAAACCCAAAAAAGAGTACAATTATTGTGTTATTTTGTTATAAAATTTATTACATTATTGTTGCTTTACTAAAGCTATCCTTGACCCAGGTAATCTTAAAATAATGACTTGCAAAATTGTTTTCAGTGAGCTTGAGGACACTCCCAATCATACTCAATCCACTGGAGCAGACAATTCAGTGCTTTGGTCAGTGATGCTGTTTCAATATGCAGTGTCCTCCAGGACTGTACCTAGAAGTGCCAGGGATGCTATGTATGTTTGTAGGAGCAATGAGTTGAGATTAAATTTAGGTCTGCATTTGCAAAGCATGTATCACTGTCCTCTCTCTCATCTCCTAAATGCCTTTTAAAAGAGGTTTTTTCAAACCTGCTTTTTTTTTTTTTTCAAATGGATCTTGATACTAGAAATCTATTTTTCTGACCAGGGAATCAGTTGCAACAACACACAAGTTACTGTTCTGAGAAAATCAAAAATGAAAAACTTTGGGACTCATCATAAATTGAATTGCTTAAGTAAGGCACTTCTTCATTTTTTGGCTTCAGCATTTCCTTTTGGGAAAAGACTAATGGGATCTCCCTTCTCTCTTCAAATTAAGTTCTAAACAAAAGTAGTTTATCAAGCAACTAAACGGTAACAGAGACAACTTTTTTAAATAATAAAAACAAATGTTTGAAATGTTTGTTTTTAAAAAATAGATGTTTTATTGTAAATATAAATCTGTCAGGTCGTATAGATAAATAGAATATATTCACAAATAATTATTGGGAGGGAGTAAAAGATATCAATAATTGAATTAAACTGTTATATCCTGCTTTAGAGCTATGCGATTGAGTTAACTTGTTATTAGTATAGCAAATGAAATTTGGCTCTAAATAATTTAGCCTTATTAGTTCTCAAACCATAAATACTTTTTGCTTGAAATTTGAGGGTTACCTAATCCTTGTCAGTGTTTCACTGAACTTAGATATTTGGAATTAAACCCATTGTCTTTATAGGTTGAGAAATTTGTATTTTATTTGTCACAAATGTGAATGCAACCACAGAGGTAATTTTGTAGTGCCATTTTCCTTTTGTTAGGTAATGCTCTCAAATAAATATGGGTCAATATCTCTGTTATTGGCCTTGCTGTCAACCACATTATATAGTTCAATGGCTTGGATCAGTAGTCAATACAAAGCATTAACTAACTAATGAATTAGAAGCAGCCTCTGATTTTAGTTTACAGTGTGTTTCTTAGATTATGAATTAAACCTAGCCAGCTCCACTTTCTTCATCTGGAAGGAGATATGAACTATAACCGGTTGTGACTGTATATGCCCAAATGATTATTCTTTAACAATAATTTGACTAAAAATTTCCAATTTAACCATTTAAATGTGTCCAAAATGCAAAGTAAAATATTGATGAGCTAAACATCATTTAAAAAATTCTTGGGGGGCCTGGAGAGATAGCACAGTGGCATTTGCCTTGCAAGCAGCCGATTCAGGACTAAAGGTGGTTGGTTCGAATCCCGTTGTCCCATATGGTCCCCCATGCCTGCCAGGAGCTATTTCTGAGCAGACAGCTAGGAGTAACCCTTGAGTACTGCTGGGTGTGGCCCTCCCCCCCAAAAAAAACCAAATTCTTGGGGTCAGAGCCGTTGGCGCAGTGGTAGAGCATTTGCCTTGCACATGGCTGACCTAGCATGGACCATGGTTTGATTCCTCTGGTGTTCTATATGGTCTCCCAAGTCAGGAGCAATTTCTGAGTGCAGAGCTAGGTGTAACCCCTGAGCATCACTGGGTGTGGCTCCAAAACCAAAAAAATTTTTTTCTTCATACATAAGTCCAAGGCTGTGACCCAGTGGTAAAGCTCATGCTTTGACAGTCTCATGAACATTGAGTGGAAATAAAAATGATCAGACCTAAATACTCAATCCAAAGTCAATGACAATAGAATCAAGAGACCCAGACCACAACAAGCTATACACAAAAGAGACCTGTTACACTAGCAGTTCAGGGGGCTAAGAGGGGAGGTATGGAACGCATGCTGGGAACAGGGACAGAGGGAAGTCAACACTGGTGGTGGGAATTGCCCTGATTGACTGTCATTATGTACTAAATATAACTGTGAAAGACTTGAAATTCAAAAATTAAATAAAGCAAATTTAATTTTTTGAGACAATTGATCTTAATAATTTGTTTCAGGAAGAACAAAGGCAAAGTTATTTAAAAAATAGAAAAACTAACAAGATGGAAGAGAAAGAAAAGATTCAGTAGCAAGTATATTTCTGAAAATCATTGAATGATCAATTAACTCAATAAAGGACCAGCAGAAGGTTTAATAAGCTTCTTCTTCTTCTTCTTCTTCTTCTTCTTCTTCTTCTTCTTCTTCTTCTTCTTCTTCTTCTTCTTCTTCTTCTTCTTCTTCTTCTTCTTCTTCTTCTTCTTTTTCTTTTTCTTCTCTCTTTCTCTCTCCCTTTTTAAGGATAAGACTTAAAGAAGTACAGTAAAAATGGTGTTAGAGTGGCAATTGTTTGCATAGGCCCAGCAAAATATGGGGGACATGAAAAGGAAATGCCTTGGCCTAAATACAAGGAGACCTTAAGTTTTTGGAAAAAGAACAACTCTAGGCTCCAGGCATGCTAGGTTGTCCACCCAAGTCATTGTCTGTAGTGCCAATACACATTTTTTTTTCACACAGTCACTGTTGTTGGTGTCAGGTTTCTGTAGTTAAAAATCCTGGAATATTTGTATATCCTACATCGAAGTCAGGATGATGTGGAGCATCCTATAGTTTCACCTTACAATTAGAGGGCAATGCAAAGAATCCTGTCCTGAAAGCAGGACGTTGTTGTTAATTCTTTTGGGTGTTAAGGGAAGTCTCTTTTGAGTAGGTTGATGCCAGAGCCATGGAAGGGTCTTCCCTTGTAGAGGATTGCTTCCAGATGATGTTATAGACAACTGTGTTTGATTCATAGATGGCATCCCTGGTTCAGGGGTGAATGGACAATGCCCGTTCTTCTGAGGCCTGAGCCAGGTCATTATGACAATGTTCAGAGTATAAGGTCCCACTGCATCACAAGATTCATGTGTTCTTATCTCTAATAGATAAGAACTTGTTTGTATGTATGTGTATATATATATTTTTTTTTTCGGGCCACACCCGTTTGATGCTCAGGGGTTACTTCTGGCTAAGGGCTCAGAAATTGCCCCTGGCTTGGGGGGACCATATGGGACGCCAGGGGATCGAACTGTGGTCACGATATTTCCTTGGCTAGCGCTTGCAAGGTAGACACCTTACCTCTAGCGCCACCTCGCCGGCCCCGTGTATATATATATTTTATTTAAACACCTTGATTACATACATGATTGTGTTTGGGTTTCAGTCATGTAAAGAACACCACCCATCACCAGTGCAACATTCCCATCACCAATGTCCCAAGTCTCCTTCCTCCCCACCCGACCCCTGCCTGTACTCTAAACAGGCTCTCCATTTCCTTCATACATTCTCATTATTAGGACAGTTCAAAATGTAGTATATATATGTATATGTATATATACATATATATACTACATTTTGAACTGTCCTAATAATGAGAATGTATGAATATATATATATATATATATATATATATATATTTTAAAGTACATGCCTTGGGACCATGAAAAATTATGAGTGCTGCCTGTGTGTGTCTGTCTCCTGTCCTGTCGCGTGAAACTCTTGGGAGTGGGCCAAAAAGAGGCTCCAGAAAACTCGCTCTCCCAGAAACTCATTTTAGGGCGGGAATACCAAGAAACTGCTTCATAACGTGAAAACCGGCTATAAGCAGTACTTTGCAGAAGCCAGGTCCCCTGTTTGTGACATCAGGCTGGGAAAATCTATGAAACTATGCTTGCCCAGTGGGGCCCGACTATGAAAAATTGTGAGTGCTGCCTGTGTGTGTCTGTCTCCTGTGCTGTCGCGTGAAACTCTTGGGAGTGGGCCAAAAAGAGACTCCAGAAGAACATAGCCAGAAGCGAAGCAGAGCTCTTTCTAAGGAAAGAACACCATTGCAACAAGAAGAAAAAATCACACTAAGAACTGTGCTGAAGCCCACCATTTCTCTCCGGACTGTCTTCTCTGCTGCGTGCTCGGGCCTAAGATTTGATCCTATGAGAGGCTTCATCCATGGAGGACTCCCATCCCTTGGAGGCAAGTCGACCCACCCAGAAAGGGTGGAGCCAGAGGAGTGTGGCTGCGTACATCATTTAGCCAATGAATACCACCACAACACGTAGAAAAATCCACAATACAAGTGTGACATTGGGGAAACAATGCAGGCCAGCATCAGACATAGAGAATGAAGATGGCAATTCTGATGACCAGATAATGACCAACCAACTAATCAACCTCTCAGATAAGGACTTTAGACAAGCAATATGGAAGATGCTCAATGAACTCAAAGAAACCATGGATCGAGTTGAATAGAACACTAACCAGAACCAAGAAAATATGAAGACAGAATTCACAAGCTCCAAACTGAAATAACATGTCAACTAACAGGCCTGAAAAACTCAGTAAATAAGGTGAATGACAAAATGGATAAGCTCTGGGACAGCGTAACAGAAGCTGAGAATAGAATTGGTGCTGTGGAAGATGAGATAAATAACAATCCCATACAGCGGGAGAGATTGGAAAAAAAACTTAAAGCAAATGAACAGACAATGGAAAAATTAGTCAAAGAATGGGAACAGATGAAAATAGAAGTCTATGATAAGCTCAACAGAAATAACTTAAGAATCATTGGAGTCCCAGAGACCCAGGAAGAAAATTTCCAGGAAGAATCAACCGTCAAGAAGTTACAGCTCACCCTATGAAGCTCACCACAAACAGGGATGAGTTTAGTTAGAGAAATAACTATGTTTTGAACTATCCTAATAAAGAGAATGTACGAGGGAAATAGAAAGCTTGTCTAGAGTACAGGCGGGGTTCGGGTGGGGAGGAGGGAGACTTGGGACATTGGTGATGGTAATGTTGCACTGGTGATGGGTGGTGTTCTTTACATGACTGAAACCCAAACACAATCATGTATGTAATAAAGTTGTTTAAATAAAAAAATAAAGTACATGCCTTGACTGTGTTAGGTGTGGAGCTTGATTTCTGACTCTGCATGCTCTCCTGAGCTCAGCTGGAAAGTGACTCCTGAGTACGAAACCATTAACAACCATTGATCAGAGTTCGATGTGACCAAACAATCAAAATTTAAAAATAAAATGAATAACTATGCATATGTTTAGAAATCAAAGGCCAATAAATTTCAGAAGCTGGTACCTCTATGACATTCTCAGAAAGGAGATGGCCAGATTTTTCTTTCTGCATGAACTAAAGCAGCCAAATCCCAAGCTGAGACATTCTGACAGAAATAGCTCTGATCCCCAACTTAAATCTACCAAGTTCCCAAATCATCAAATTTGTTTTAAATATATAAATCTTGGGCCATGTGGCCAAGTGACACCTCAATATTTTGCAGAAGTGTCAACCCAGTAGTATCACAGGACATCTGTGGGAAAGTTACATAGTGACTTACCAAGTTCAGTGAACCCTAGCAGGAACTAGAAAGCTCAAGTAGCACCAATAAATAAATAAATATATAAATAAACTAAAACACCAATAAAGTCCAATAAATCCTTAGATACCAACTTTAGTAACTCCATGAGAGGTATCACAATCACTTACTTTATTTATTTATTTATTTATTTATTTATTTTTGGGTTTTGGGCCACACCCGGCAGCAGTGCTCAGGGGTTACTCCTGGCTGTCTGCTCAGAAATAGCTCCTGGCAGGCACGAGGTACCATATGGGACACCGGGATTCGAACCAACCACCTTAGGTCCTGGATTGGCTGCTTGCAAGGCAAGCACCGCTGTGCTATCTCTCCGGGCCCTCACAATCACCTTAAATTAACTTGTGTTAGTCTAAATTTTGATCATTCTATTTGCCTTTGAGAATTAATAATCACTATGAACTTCATGATAAGGTCACACTGGATGTGGGATTGGTGTTTAAACATTTAATGCCTTTAAGGACTGTGTGAACAACTTGGTAATTTCCAATGCTATAATAAAAATTAGAAAAAAAAATAAACTGATATATGAAAAAAATAATGCTCCTCCCAATGACACCAGGATTTTGACATCAAGTATCTCTTATGGTCTAAACTAGGGAGGGAATGACAATAAAAACAAAATCTCCCTTTACTTGAAGCTTAAGAAAACAAGTCAAATATGTATACGTATTTATACCTATCTAAATTTATATGCTGTATCTACTTTTATCTGCATATATGTACTTTTTATTTGTTTTTTTGTGTCATGCCTGGCAGTGCTCAGTGGTTACCCCTGCCTCTGCACCCGGAAATTACTCCTGACAGGCTCCGGGGACCATATAGGATACCAAGGATAGGACTCAGGTCAATCTTGTGCAAGGCAAACACTCTATCAGCTGTTCTATCTCTCCAGCCCCTGCATCTTTGTGTACTTCTGCATCTCAAGAAAAATACATATTTGGGGGGGTGTGGCTTGTCAAGATTCTCATATAAGTAGAAATTGATTCATATTTAAGCATTACCATATGAAAGTGATTATTTTATTGTTTTTTGGGTCAAACTTAATGGTACTCAGGGTTTACTCTGGGCTTTGTGCTCAAGGATTATTCCTAGTGGTATTTAGTGGGCCATATGCCGTGTCTGGAATCAAACCCGAGAGGGGGGGGGAGGGTTGTGCACAAAGCAAACAAATTATCTATGGTACTTTCTCTCTGGATCCAGAAGTGTTTATAAATGATATAAGTAACTTTGCAAATAGGCTATACCTTTATATTTGCAGTTTTCGTTACAAGTAAAACAAATAACTCTTTAGTTTATTCCAGATAACAGCCATTGAGTTGCTAGGTCAATTTGGTAGCAAATCATCTGGCTTTTGTAGCCTTCCTTGATCTGTCTTCAAAACACCACTTCTCTGAGCTACAGCTTGCCCTAAAGGTTAATGAATTCATACTCTCAAAGAACCTTGAGGTCTTCATATAATAGAACTGTGTAGTGATACAATTTCTAAAAGGCATTAAAATTTTTTCTTTGTTCAAGGACACTAGAACACATCTTTGGTAGCTGTAGTGAAAAGACTTTTTAGCAACTGTAAGATTCTACCATTTTAATACATAAATATGAATAAAATTATCACACAATCAGCACTGGAATACCCAAAACCATTGTATGTTTCCACTAATGCTTTAGAATTGGTGTGGATAAAAAAAAAGGTTTGTTCATTTAATTTTTTGAACAATTAAAATGAGTTTTCAATCTCATAAGTAGTAAAAGCATGATAAAAAGAAGTGATTTCTTTTTTGTTTGTTTGTTTGTTGTTTTGTTTTGTTTTGGTTTTTGGGTCACACCGGCTGTGCTCAGGGGTTACTCCTGGTTCTACACTCAGAAATCGCTCCTGGCAGACTTGGGGGACCATATGGGATGTCAGGATTCGAACTGCCCTACCTCCATGCTATCTCTCTGGCCCACGAAGTGTTTTCTTACCTATGAATAATGTTGAATACAGAGCAACTAAAAGCATTTTATGTCATGATCTTGTACTAGAAAGAAATCATTTGATTGTTTTAAGTCAGAGTGTCATTTGGGGCATATCAGCTACTATCCAGGGTGTATAAAAACACTCACTGTGTACCTGAAAGCCCTATTTGCTGTGATAAGTCTAAGAGAGGCCAAACCTTAAGATGGATTTTTTTAATATAACCCTGCCTTTTACCCTCTGGACTGACTTTTTTACAGTCTCTTATATGGGCCATGCATTTCTTTACTAATTTTTATGTTCACATAGGTTACAATAATAAAAGAGGTAGAAAAACTGGATCCCTCATTCAATGCTGGGGAATAATAAGATGCTACAATCACTTTGGGAAAAGTCTGACAGTTCTCATTAGTCTGATATTAGTATACAATCCAGCAATTGTACTGTTAGGTTACTCAGAGAAATGAAAATGTTTGTGCACACAAAAACCAGTAGAATAATTGTAATCACAGCTTTATTAGCAATGGTAAAATGCTGGAAACAACCCAGATGTTATTCAAAAGTTGAATATTAAATAGATTGTTCTATCTATGGATTGCTATTCAGCAGTAACAATATAATCAAAATTATCCATAGACACAAAGTGAATGGGTATCAAGAATGAAGTGCAAAAGCAAATCTCAAATGACTTTGTCTTTATATGATTTTTCTCACATATCTTGAAATGACATAATTATCTAAATGAGAAATATTTTAGTAGTTGCTAGGAATAGGGAGAATGAGACAGGAGGAGTGTAGTTATAACAAGCCAATATGAGTCATATTTTATTTGTTTATATTATTTATTTTGTTATTTGTTTTTCAAAAATTTTATTGATTTTATTCTCATATTTTACAGATCACAGATATAATCTTTCCTTTTGAGGTGTTTCTAATATTTAGTTTCTATTTCTTTTTATTATAATAGTATGATTTACCACATTGTTCATAATAAAGTTGTTTTAGACATTCAATGTTCTAACAACAATCCCACCATCAATGTGACCTTCCTTCCACCAATATATCCAATTTCTCAACAACTATTCAAATCTACTCCAATAGTGACACCAACAGTTACTATATATATATTGCTTGTTACAATAGAAAGGCAAATGGAATTATCAAAAAGAACAATTATAGAAAATTTGTGATTATCTGTTATCTCACATTGGTGTTATTCAAGCTATTATCTGAGGACTTACTGAACTGATTGGTTCTCTTCGAATCTTCTGCTCATTTCGATTGATGGCTTTATTTTGTTTTCTTTCTTTCTTTTTTTTTTTTGGTGGGGCGGGTTGGACCACACCCGGTGACACTCAGGGATTACTCCTGGCTATGCGCTCAAAAATCACCCCTGGCTTGGGGGACCATATGGGATGCCAGGGGGTCGAACCACTGGCTGTCCTGGGTCAGCCTTACCACTGCACCATCACTTCGGCCCCATTTCTCTCTCTCTCTTTCTTTCTTTCTTTCTTTCTTTCTTTCTTTCTTTCTTTCTTTCTTTCTTTCTTTCTTTCTTTCTTTCTTTCTTTCTTCTTTTCTTTTTTCTTTCTTTCTTTCTTTCTTTTTCTTTCTTTTTCTTTTCTTTCTTTTCTTCTTTCTTTCTTTCTTTCTTTCTTTTCTTTCTTTCTTTCTTTCTTTCTTTCTTTCTTTCTTTCTTTCTTTCTTTCTTTCTTTTCTCTCTTCTCTTCTTTCTTCTTTCTTTCTTTCTTTCTTTCTTTCTTTCTTTCTTTCTTTCTTTCTTTCTTTCTTTCTCTTCTTTTTCTTTCTTTCTTTCTTTCTTTCTTTCTTTCTTTCTTTCTTTCTTTCTTTCTTTCATTCTTTCTTTTTCTTTCTTTCTTTCTTTCTTTTTTCTTTCTTTCTTTCTTTCTTTCTTTCTTTTCTTTTTTTTTTGTCAGCACTCAGAACCTATTTCTGGCAAGATCTGGGGACCATACAGGATGCCAGGGATCAAACCCGGATTGACTGAGTACAAGACAAACACCCTACCTACTGTGCTATCACTCCAGCCTCTGTGTGGTGGGTTTCTATGTAATTTGGAGCAACTCATACTTATGTCAGTGTCAGTAGTTTGTCTAAGGAGGTGGATATTTAAAATAAACATGTGAAATTGCATAGAACTAAAAAATAGCCATCCCTCATACATGACACACAAATAAATACATGCTTGTGGAGCTCTGGGGGACCAGAGCAATGGTACAGGGAGTAAGGTGTTTGCCTTCCAAGCAGCCAACCCAGGTTTAATCCCTGCCATCTGTATTCTCCCTCAAGCATATCATGAGCAATCCTTGAGTGCAGAGCCAGGATAAAGTCCTGAGCACTGCCAGGTATGGCCCCAAAACCACCACCACCATCACCACTACTAACAGCAAATAATAAAGTGGAGCTCTGCATAAAATCAGTAGTGTGAAATGAACACTAAATTGAATCAGTAAAACTTACCACTGCCAACAAACTCTTTGTAACATTTTATTATAGTTTTGTATGTTAAGCATTGGAATAAGCTGAGTGTAGGGGGCAAAGTGTGCATATAAAAGGTTATGCATGTGGCATGTCTGTATAGGACACAATGTGTGTGTATTTGTGTATGAAAGAATAGGAAAGAGATTCTACATCTTAAAATAAGTTTAATTAAAAGCAAAGGAATTTTTAACTACATAGACAACAGTTGTTTCAAAAAAAAGTACATAGTTATTTGATAACCCATGTGAAGCTGTTTCTAAGCTGCCTGGCAGACTGAACCCCTTAGAGCAACTCTTTTGGCAATTCTCCTTAAAGTGAAATCTTTGGAGACACTACTCTTGAGATAGGGAAAGAGAGCACAAAGAGGGACACCATTTCTCCGTAATTAGTGGTTACTCTCAGGCTTGACTCCAGGCTGCCTTTCCTCCCAGAGAGTTAAGGGAGATAGAAGTGCACTGTGTTAAATACAATACAAAAACCTCTTCATTACACCTATATTCATTGCAGCACTATTTACCATAGCAAGACTATGGAAACAACCCAGATGCCCTTCAACAGACGAATGGCTAAAGAAACTGTGGTACATATACACAATGGAATATTACACAGCTGTCAGGAGAGATGAAGTCATGAAATTTTCCTATACATGGATGTACACGGAATCTATTATGCTGAGTGAAATAAGTCAGAGAGAGAGAGTAAAACGGAGAATGGTCTCACTCATCTATGGGTTTTAAGAAAAATGAAAGACATTCTTGCAATAATAATTTTCAGACACAAAAGAGAAAAGAGCTGGAAGTCCAGCTCACCTCAGGAAGCTCACCACAAATAGTGATGAGTTTAGTTAGAGAAATAACTACATTTTGAACTGTCCTAATAATGAGAATGTATGAGGGAAATGGAGAGCCTGTTTAGAGTACAGGCGGGGGTTGGGTGGGGAGGAGGGAGACTTGGGACATTGGTGATGGGAATGTTGCACTGGTGATGGGTGGTGTTCTTTACATGACTGAAACCCAAACACAATCATGTATGTAATCAAGGTGTTTAAATAAAAAAAAAAAAAGAAGTTCACTGTGTTGCCCTTGAAACATTTCTAAGCCCCAAAATTTAGGCTTATCTTCTCCCTGGAACCACACTCCCCTCTGGCTATGCTTATGCTATGTTTGTGGCCTGGAAACCCTACTCATATCCCATTTCCTCTTGTCCTAAATAAGTATGGTTGGAATAAAATAAAGTTTCTCTGGTCATCAGTCCAGGACCTGTTCTTTCCTGGTCTTCAGCTGGGGAGCTGTTCGCAGTACTGAATGTACCAGGATGGAAGTTGACTTTTGCTGATTGACTGGGTCTGTGCACATAATAATGAAGAAATAATACTTTTTCGTTTCATTTTAATTATTTAACAAATTACCTTTTTATTGCTATCATTAACACTTAGCTCAAATAAACTAATCATGATGCAATATATGCATGTGGAAAATACCAACCAGTGCTCCAGGGCTAGGAGCCATGCCTGGTAATGTTTTCCCAACGGTGCAGCTTGTTAGTTAAATGTTCCTATGTGCATTGGACCAAATGTGGCATGGAGAGGGGGTGGATTTGGCTACAGATTCATAGCCAGCAATGCTCAGAGGTGCTAAAGGCTAGAAATCATACCACTATATATGCAAATTATCTGCTCTGCCTCATACAATATATTCTTTTAAAAATGTAAACTTATAGTTTGGTTCCAACTATAAGTTTATAGCATTGATATATTGTTACTGCATATCACCACCATTCAAGTGCCCATGGCCCTATACCAATGCCCTTATGTCAATTCTGTTTAGATCTTTCTTATGTCCTCCTGTTTCTGTTCTCATATTCATAACCCAACTCTTCCTTCCACTGTTGGTCAATAAATTTTGCAATCCAAGGCATTATTTCATACTATTTTATAGTTTCTCTATTTATAATACACAGTTGGCTAAGATAATCATATATTTGTTTATTTCCTTTGATTTACTTTGCTTAACATTAAACCATATAGGTCATGCCAAATTGCAGTAAGCTACATGATGACATCTTTCTTTTCTCCTGTTGTATTCTTGCTACTTACATAGTTTCTTCTTTTTTAGTTTTTTTTTAAATTGAATCACCATGAAATACAGTTAAACATTTTTCATGATTGAGTTTAAATGATACAATGTTTAACACCCATCTCTCGACTAGTGTACATTTCTTTCTTTCTTTCTTTCTTTCTTTCTTTCTTTCTTTCTTTCTTTCTTTCTTCTTTCTTTCTTTCTTCTTTCTTTCTTTCTTTCTTTCTTTCTTCTTTCTTTCTTTCTTTCTTTCTTCTTTCTTTCTTTCTTTCTTTCTCTTTCTTTCTTTTTCTTTCTTTCTTTTCTTTCTTTCTTTCTTTCTTTCTTTCTTTCTTTCTTTCTTTCTTTCTTTCTTTCTTTCTTTCTTTTCTCTTTCTTTCTTTCTCTCTCTCTTTCTTTCTTTCTCTCTCTCTCTCTTTCTTTCTCTTTCTTTCTTTCTTTCTTTTTTCTTTCTTTCTTTCTTTCTTTCTTCTTTCTTTCCTTCTTTCTTCTTTCTTTCTTTCATTTTATTTCTTTCTTCTTTTTCTTTCTTTCTTTCTTCTTTCTTACTTACGTTCTTCTTCCTTCCTTCTTTCTTTCTTTCTTTCTTCTTTCTTTCTCTCTCTCTCTCTTTCTCTCCTCTCTTTCTTTCTTTCTTTCTTTCTTCTTTCTTTCTTTCTTCTTTCTTTCTTTCTTCTTTCTTTCTTTCTTTCTTTCTTTCTTTCTTCTTTCTTTCTTTCTTCCTTCCTTCTTCTTCCTTCCTTCTTCCTTCTTCTCTTTCTTTCTTTCTTTTCTTTCTTTTCTTTCTTTCTTTCTTTCTTTCTTTCTTTCTTTCTTTTTCTTTCTTTCTTTCTTTCTTTCTCTTTTCTCTCTTTCTTTCTCTCTTTCTCTCTTTCTTTCTCTTCTTTCTCTCTCTCTCTTTCTTTCTTTCTTTCTTTCTTTCTTTCTTTCTTTCTTTCTTTCTTTCTTTCTTTCTTTCTTTCTTTCTTTCTTTCTTTCTTTCTTTCTTTCTTTCTTTCTTCTTTCTTTCCTTTCTTTCTCTCTCTTTTTTTTTTTTTGTTTTTGGGCCACAACTGGTGACACTAAGGGATTACTCCTGGCTATGTGCTAAGAATTCGCTCCTGGCTTGGGGAACTATATGGGTCCCTAGGGGATCGAAACTTAGTCCATCCTAGGCCAGCAAGGGAAAGACAGAGGCCTTACCACTTGCGCCACTGCTCCAGCCCCACCAGTGCACATTTCTCATCACCAATGACCCTCATGCCCCTATATTTCCCCCAAGTTCATCTCTATGGAAGATACACACTCTATTATTCACTTTTCCCTTTAAGCATTATGGTTTGAAACACTGTTACTGAAAAGGTATCGTGCATATCATTTTACTTGTTTCAGCACCGAGTTCTTTTTGAAATACTACTTTTTTATTTAAGCACCATAGTTACATGCCTGTTGGTAATTGGATTTCAGCTGTAAAATGCACAGCCCCATTCACCAGTGCAGCTTTCCCACCACCAATGTCTCCAATTTCCCTCCTCCATCATCTCTTGCCTGTCTTTAAGACAGGCATTTGATTTCTGTCTCTATCATTGCCATGATAATTGTTAGTGTAGTTATTTCTCTAACTACTCTCACTATTCTTTGTGATATGCTTCATATCATGGACTGGTCGTTCCAGTCCTAATCTCCATTGTCTCTGGGTATTATTACTATACTGTCTTTTATTTTTCTTAAATTCCACAAATGAGTGAGACTACTCCGTGTTTATCTCTTTGTCTAATTTATTTCACTCAACATAATAGCCTCCATATGTATCCATGTAGAGGAAAATTTTGTGACTTCATTTTTTTCTAACAACTGCATTAATGGTATTCCATTGTGTAAATGTACCACAGTTAATTTAGCCACTCATCTATTGGGCATCTGGGTTGTTTTCATATTTGGCTATTATAAAAAGTGTTGCTCTGAACATAAGAATGCAGAGGATATTATTGTGTGCATTTGTCCCTAAGGTATATCCCTAAAAGTGGTATAGATAGATCATATAGGAGCTCATTGTCCAATTTTTAAAGGAATATCCATATTGTTTTCCAAAAAGACTAAATTAGATGGAATTCCCACTGGCAATGAATGCAGTTTCTTTCTCCCCACATCCATGCCAGTACTGTTTGTTCTTGTCCTTTGTGATGTGTGCCAATATCTGTGGTGTAAGATAATATCTCATTATTTTGACTTGCATCTCCCTGATAATGATGTGGAGCATCACTAATCATGTCCTTTTAGCCATCTGTATTTCTGATTTGAGGAAAGTTTGTTCATTTATTCTCTCCATTTTTTGTGGGATTATATGTTTTTTTTTCTTGTTGAATTCTGTCAGTATCTTGTACATCCTGGATATTAGCTCTATATCAGAGGGTTTTGGGTGAATAGCTTCTCCCATTTCATGGGGAATTTCTTTTTACCATAGTCATTGTTTTCTTTGAAGTGCAGAAGCTTCTCAGCCATGGATTTTTGTTTCTTAATTGTATAGCTTTCCACTTTGCTATTTCAGTAGCTTTTTTTGTAGTGTCTTTAGGATTTTCTTAGTATAGTATCATGTCCTTTGCAGACTGAGAGCTTAACTTCTTTCTTTCCTATCTGGATGACCTTGATATCTTTTTCTTGCCTAAATGCTAGGGCAGTACAATGTTGAATAGGAGTGGCAAGAGGGGAAAGCCTTAGCTTTAGACAAATCTTCGGGGAAAGTCTTTCAGTTTTTCTCCATTGAAATTAATATTTGACATAGGCTTGTGCTAAATGACCTTGACTATATTGAAACAAGTTCCTTCTATTACCATTTTTTCAAGTTTATTTCTATCATGAACAGGTGTTGGAACTTACTTTCTCTACATCTATTGATATGATCATATGTTTATAAATTTTTCTTTTATTGGTATGGTGTGCTATGTTTGCTAACTTACTTATGTTGAACCATGCTTGCATCTCCAAATGAATCCTTCTTGGCTATGATGATGAAGCATGCAAGACAAATGCCCTACCACTGTGCTATCTCTCTGGTCCCTGGCCTCTAGTCTCTGGGATGTGGGTTTTACAACTCTGGTTCCCTGCCTCTGATCTTTTCAATTTTTGTAGAGAATAATCATTTCCAACTGATCATTGTCATAGTGGTCCATTCTTTATGTTTTTAGACATTTGAGTTCCTTCCATATCTTATGCTTGGATTCCAATAAACATAAAAATAAAAAGTATGTATTTTCAAATTAGCATTTCTGTAGAATAGCTGGATAACATGTGGCCTCTATTCTCAAACTACTAAGAATAGACAACAAGGTCCTCTTTCTTTATTTCTTGCAAAATATATATTATATAAAACTGTGCATATTATATACATAGGTGTATGTATGCATAAATATATGTATGTGTATTATATAATAAATACTATATATACATTGTTATTGATTGCAGTGGGTGGAGGTTTGTGCCATATCTGGCTGTACTTAGAAGCTACTACTAATTCTGTGATCCGAAGTTATTCTTGCAAGCACTTGGGATCATATGGTACCAATGATAGAGTTGAGATTGGCCAAAACAAACATCTAACCTCTATAACTCTCTGTCTAGCCTATTACATGTATATGATGATTTTTCTAGCTTATACCATGTATATATACATATATATGTATTTGATCTTAACTTCAAACTGCATTTGTTAGTCTGTCTCGTTAAAATTATACATTGTGTCAAGTAGACTCAAATGTGTAAAGTTGTAAAAGAAAGTTTCCTAATTTATCTTTGAATTTTAGAGTGTGTTTAAAAACCTGGATATGCTTAACTGAAAGCTGTGCCTCCTGTTACAGATGCAAGTTTTCAGAAGATAAACTGAAAACAATAACTTGGCTGCCTATTCCATTTGTCCTTCTGTCATAGCATTTGTTATGACAGTAGCAGCCACGGCCACATTCCTAATCCTCACCCTCCATTGCCATTTTTATTTTATAGAGAGGTAAAAACATGCAGTTTGTAAAAGAGTAATCTCCAAGGAATTTAAGAAAGGCAAATTTTTACATTTGAAATTCTCAGAACTGAAGGATTTACCTTCTCTTTCTTCCGCTGTTTTTCAACTTTGGGGCCTGAAGTGAGGGTTACCAGGAGAGAAAGAGAAGCAATGTTATATATTATATCTTATATTTTTCTCACAAAATGCTTTAGTAGTCAATTTTGATAGATATATAAAATAATGATAGTTTTCTATAATTTCATACATAGTGTGCTTTAATTCAAATGACAATATAGTGATAGATATCATTTTACAGGTGAGTAAACTGAGCCTCAGAAAAGTTGCAAGGCTTTTTTGAAGGAGTATTTAGACTTTGTAGGGTGGAGCTGCAGAAATAAAGTGGCAACTCTGCATAGAAGTTCATACCCTAGGGAAATGAAAAGAGTGTGATCCAAATTTAGAACATAGATCACAGTCAGATCACAAAATGGCTTGGCCAATAAAATTTTACAGGGACAATTAAAGTGTTTCCCTTTCAAATATTTCCCTTCTGGTGAATAAAGTCTTTTATAGCTCACTAAATAAAATTCAGTTAAACTGTCTTATGCCTATACCTTAGGCTTTGTATAGATTCTTATATTCTTATATATACCTTAGGCCTTATATGTATATAATATACATATTATATCTGTATATTTAGTGTATCTTGTTTAATTTCTAAGCACATTAGAATCTTCCTGAAGTCTTCTACTGCATAATAATCCTATTTGTTCAACTTGTTTATCTAGAAAGTGCATAATATATAATAACAGTCATAAAACACAATTGAATAGAATAATATCAATTGCTTCATATTGTTATAATACCCTTATTTATGTCAATTTTTTCCTGCCCATTATTTTCTTTCTGGACTGTCAGTACACAATCTTGTCTTACTGGTTTCAAAAATAATACATGTAAGGTAGCAGATTGTTTTATGCTGCTATTGAAATTTACTATTCACCGGTATTTGTCTTTTCTTTAGGTCTAGAACAGAAAAAAATTGACACCATGAAAAATGTCATTAATAACTCAAATCTCTTTGCAGTGAATTTATATTGTCTGCTTATTTGAATGATCAAATGACAGGAAAAAAGGAAAATGACAGGAAAATATTTATTAATGGAGTCTGTTTTATAACAATTATGCTTTAAAATTAGAAATGGTTAATTTAATATGGTATAAAAGACTTTTTAAACTCTATAGTATTTTTATATAAACAACATATAAATTGTAAAAGAAAAAGTGAAAAATTAGTTCTAAGATCAGAAGAATTTTAAGAGGAAAGACAAAATTTTACTTTACTAATTAAAGTTGAACATATTTCTGCTCTGACTCATACTATCAGTGTAATCAGATCCAATAATCTAAAAAACTTTGCAAAGCGCAATGTTAATTTAAAAAAATCTGATAACTAGTGATAGAGGGCATGGTTATTGCATGGCAAAGTAAACAATATTTATCAGTGTTGGTAAAAGGTAGAGAGTCAGATCAATATGTTGGCAGAGAAGAAGATACTAACATAAACACAATACTGAAAGTTTAAGAGCATTCAATGTACTAGCAATAAGTTGTAGCACTTAATTTTTTGAAGGTGTTTGATACTCTTGGTGAATATCTATTTAATAGAATTTTACCTTAACACTTGGTAAAAGAGTTGTGTTTTTAAACTCTTAATTTATTTATTAAATCACCATGAGATGGCTTTAAAATGTTGATAGTTGAGTTTTGCTCATACAATGTTCCAACAGCCAGTTTTCACTTCCCACCACCAATTTTCTCAGTGACTCTTCTTCTTCTTCTTCTTCTTCTTCTTCTTCTTCTTCTTCTTCTTCTTCTTCTTCTTCTTCTTCTTCTTCTTCTTCTTCTTCTTCTTCTTCTTCTTCTTCTTCTTCTTCTTCTTCTCTCCTTCTCCTCCTCCTCTTCTCCTCCTTCTGCTCCTCTTCCTCCTCCTCTTCCTTTCCATTTTCTCCTCTCCTCCTCTTCCTCCTCCTTCTTCTCTTTATCCTTCTCCTCCTTCTCCTCCTCCTCCTACTTCTTTTTCTTCTCCTCCTCCTCTTCCTTCTCCTCCTCCTCCTCTTCCTCTTCCTCCTTTCCTCCTCCTTCTTCTCCTCCTCCTCCTCCTTCTCCTTCTTCTCTTCCTCCTCCTCCTTCTCTTCTTCCTTCTCCTTCTTCTACTCTTCTCCTCCTTCTTTTCTTCTTCTTCTTTCTTTCTTTCTTTCTTTCTTCTTCTTCTTCCTCCTCCTCCTCCTCCTCCTTCTCCTTCTTCTTCTTCTTCTTCTTTCTTTCTCTTCTTCTCTTCTTCTCTTCTTCTTCTTCTTCTTCTTCTTCTTCTTCTTCTTCTTCTTCTTCTTCTTCTTCTTCTTCTTCTCCTCCTCCTTCTCCTTCTTCTCTTCCTCCCTCTCCTCCTCCTCCTTTTCCATCTTCTCTCCTCCTCCTCCTTCTTCTTCTCTTCCTCCTCCTTCTCCTCCTTCTCCTCCTCCTCCTTCTCCTTCTCCTCTTCCTCCTCTTTCTCCTCCTCCTCCTTCTCTTCCTCCTCCTCCTTCTTCTTCTTCTTCATCTTCTTCTCAGAGAATTTGTTTTAGTTTATATTCTTTTTAAAATTAATATCTATATAATAGATATCAATATCTATATTATATTATAATATCTATATTATATTCCTAATATTTAGGAACCATATTACAAACATGTTTGTTGTTGGGTTTTTATTATTAAAAAATCATACCCCCTTCACCAGTGCAATGTTCCCACCACCAATGTCCCCCACATTCCTCTTCCTCTACCCTCTGCCTGTATTCAAGACAGTCATTTTATTTCTCTCATTCACTGCCATTGTCATGATTGTTGTCAGTATACTTATTTCTTTAACTGAACTCACCACTCTGTGGTAAGCATATACTGTGAGTGTTTTAGTTTATATTCTAATGATATAATAGATCATTTCCCTCAAGTGAGAATTTGTAAGGGTGCTATTTCCTCTGAAAAATTATCTACTATATTCAGGGTTATTTAGCAGCTATTTGGAGAGAGAACCGTACAAAAATTTCATCCAAAGAATGTATAAGCTTTATTATAAGTCATTTTTTACAGTCAACTGGAACATTCGTATTTTAAATTTTTTAATGTAATCTCAGTGTCTACAAAAATCTTGATACTGTACACCACCCTTCACCAGTGTGAACTTCATGCCACCAATATACCCTCATTTTTCTCCCCCACCCAAGCCCCCCATGTCTCAGACAACTTCTGCCTCTCTCTCTCACTATCATTGCTATGGCAGTTATGATTGTTGTTAGTACTCTAGTTGCACTTACTGCTCTTTGTGGCAAGTTTGATGTATGAGCTGGTGCTCCTGGCATTCGGCTCTATTGATTCTGAAGATTATTGTCATAACATCTTTTATTTGTCTTAAATCCCACAGATGAGTGAGACAATTCTATGTATATTCCTGTCCCTTTGGCTCATTTCATTCAGCATAATAATCTCCATGTCCATGTATATATAGGAAACTTTATGACAATTTTTTCTGATAGATGCATAGTATTTTGTTGTAAAAATGTACCACAGTTTTATTAGCCATTCATCTGTTTCTAGGCACCTGGATTGTTTTCAGTTTCTGGCTATTGTAGATAGTGCTGCAATAAACATAGGTGTGCAGAGGGCATTTTTGTATTCTGTTGTGTGTTCTTAGATTATATCCTTACAACTGGTATTGCTGGATTATAGGGGACATTAATTTCCAGGTTGTTGAGGACTATCCATATTGTTTTCCAGAAAGGTTGGAAATGATGGCCTTTCTACCAGCAGTGAATGAGAGTTCCATTCTCCCCACTTCCATGCCTGCACTGGTTATTCTTGTTCTTTGTGATGTGTACCAGTCTCTTTGGTATGAGTTGATATTCATTTGTTGTTTTGATTTGCATCTCTCTGGGTATTAGTGATGTGGAGCATTTTTTAAATATGTTTTGGCCATCTGCATTTCTTTTTTCAGGACATGCCTGTTCATTTTTTCCTCCCCATTTTTTGGTGGCATTAAATGTGTTTTTCTTGTTAAGTTCTGTCAATATCTTGTATAATACCTTGGATATTAACTCTCTATCAGAGGTTTTTTGGTGAATAGCTTATCCCATTCTATGGGTGGCTTTTGTCTCCTATTTACTGTTTTCTTTTAGGTGCAAATGCTTCTTAGTTTAATGTAATCCCACTTGTTTATCTCTGCTTTCTCTTGTTTGGACAGTATTGTTTTTTCCTTCTAGATGCCTTTATTCTCAATGTTATGAAGTGTTTTGCCTATGTTTTATTCTACTTGCCTTATATTTTCAAGTTTGATATCAAGGTCTTTAATTCATTTTAATTTAATTTTTGTTTATGGTGTTATATAGGGGTCTGAGTTTGGCTTTTTTGCATGTAGTTAACCAGTTGTCCCAACACCACTTGTTGAAGAGGCTTTTCTTGTTCCACTTTGAATTTCTTGCTCCTTTGTTAAATATTATTTGAGTTATTATCTGGAGTTCATTTTCTTAATACTCCTGCCTATTGCATTGATCTGAGGGTCTGCCTTTGCTCTAATACCATGCTGTTTTGATGACTATTGCTATGTAATTCCTCCCATCTTATTTTTTTCCTTAAGGTTTCTTTAGCAATTTATAGGTGTTTGTTATTCCAAATGAGTTTCATCAGTGTTTGATCCACTTCTTTGAAGAATGTCATGGCTATTCTTAGAGAGATTGCATTAAATCTATACAATGCTATGGGAGAGTATTGCAATTTTAATAATGTTGATTCTTCCAATGCATGAGCAGGATATATGCTTCCATTTCCTGTGTCCTCTTGTATTTCTTGAAGAAGTTTTTTTGTAGTTTTCTTTGTATAGGTACGTCACCTCTTTAGTTAAGTTGACACAAATATATTTGCATTTCTGTGTTACTATTGTTACTAGGATATGTTTAAATATTTCTTCTCTATCATTATTTGCACAGAAGAAGACCATTGATTTTTATGTGTTAATTTTGTAGCCTGCCACTTTGCTATACAAATCTATTGTTTCTAGAAGTTTTTTTAATTGAGTTGTTAGGTTTTCTAAATATATTATCATATGTCATCTATGAACAGTGAGAGTTTGACTGCTTCCTTTCCTATCTGGGTGTCCTTGATGTCTTTTTTTTTTTTTTTTTTTTTTTTTTGCCTAATTGCTATGACAAGTATTTCCAGTACTATGTTAAATAGGAGTGGTGAGAGGGAGCAGCCTTGTCTTGTGCCAGATTTTAGAGGAATGGCTTTCAGTTTTTTCCCTTTGAATATAATATTGATATGGACTTGAGGTAAATGGCCTCGGTTATGTTGAGAAAAGTCCTTTACATTCCCATCTTTTTGAGAGTTTTTATCATGAGGAGGTGTTGGACCTTATAATTGCTTTCTCTGCATCTATTGATATGATCATGCATTTTTATTTTTCCTTTAATAATGTGGTGTATAACACTGAGTGACCTGTGTATGTTAAAACATCCTTGCATCTCTGAGATGATTCCTACTTGGTTATGGTGTATGATATTCTTGATGAGATTTTGTACTCTGTTTGCTAATATTTTATTTAGGATCTTTGTGTTTGTGTTCATCAAGGTAGTTAGTTCTCTTTCTTGTGGCATCTCTGCCTGCTTTTAGCCTCAGGTTGATGTTAACTTCATAAATATATTTAGGAGTACTTCTGTTTCTTCTATTTCTGGGAAGAGCCTGCAAAGGTTCTATTGAGTGATTTGAAAAAATTGGCAGTGAATCTATCTGGGCCTGAGATTCTGTTTGTGGCAAGATTTTTTAATTACCTTTTTGATTTCCTCAATAGTGTAATGTCTGTTCAGATATGCCAGATTATCTTGTTTTAATTTTGGATATCCAAAAATGTATCCATTTCTTCCATGTTCTCATGTTTTTGTGGGGTAGAGTTTCTCAAAGTTATCTCTGAATACCCTTTGAATTTCTGCAGTATCTGTAGTAATGTATCCCTTTTCATTTATAATTCAGTTTTTATTTGTTTGTTTTGTTTTTGGGTCAAACCCGATGGTGCTCAGGGGTTACTCTTGACTCTGCACTCAGAAATCACTCCTGGCAGGCATGGGGAACCATATGGGATGCCGGGGTTCGAACCACCTTCCATCCTGCATTGGCTGCATGCAAGGCAAACACCCTATCAATGTGCTATCTCTCCAGTCCCCTCTAATTCAGTTTTATTTTTTTTTCTCTCCCTTTCTTTGTGAGTTTGGCGAATGGTTTGTCAATTTTTTTTATTTTCAAAGAACCAACTCTTGTTTTCATTGATCATTAGGATTGATTTTTGTATTTTTAGTTCATTAATATCTGCTCTAAGCTTCATTATTTTCTTCATTTTGCCCATTTTTGGTTAATTTTGTTCTTTTACCAATTTTTAAGCTGTTTCTTTGAGTTATTGTTATAGGCCCCTTCTTCCTTCCTGATGAATGCTTGTAAAGTTACAAATTGTCCTCTTAATACTGGCTTTGCTGTGTTCCACAAATTTTGATAATTTTTGTCTTTATTATCATTTGTTTCAAGGAAGCTTTTGATTTCCTTTTTTCATTCCATCTCTGACCCACTGGTTTTTCAGTAGTAAGTTTTTTTAATTTCTAATTTTATAGCTTTTTCTGTGTCTGTTTTTGTTTCACCTCTAATTTCAGTGCATGATGATTTGAGAAGGTAGTTCTTATCATTTCTATCCTTATGATTTTATGGAGGTATGTTTTTGGCCCAGCATGTGGTCTATCTTAGAGTATAATCATACACATTGGAAAAGAATATGTATCATGTTTTCTGTGGATAGACAGCTATATATATATATATATATATATATATATATATATATATATATATTAAGCCATTCTCTTCCATTCTTCAGAGTTAATATATTCTTGTTGTTTTTAGCCTAGTTGATCTATCAAGTTGTAACAGAACAGTGTTGAAATCTCCTTTTATTTGTTGCTATTGATGTCTTTCTTAAGATCTATCAGCATTTATTTTAAATATTTTGCTAGTCCCTCATTGGGTGTAATTTCTTCCTTGTGCACCTATTCCTTGATTATAAAGAAGTGTGCGTTTTGTCCCCCGCCCTTTTTTAAAATCTGTAGTCTATAATCTGATATAAATATGGGAAATCCTGCATTTTTAAGACAGTTCTTTACTTGACTGATTATTTTCCAACCTTTGACTTCAAGTCTATGTTTGCTCTGACTATGCAATTGTGTTTCTTGGAGGCAGCAAAACATTGGATTAAACATTTTGATCCATTTTGGCATTCTGTCTCTCTTTTTTTTTTTTATGTGTTTGTTTTTGGTTCACACTCAGCAATGCTCAGAAGTTACTTCTGGCTCTGCTCTCAAAAATCGCTTCTGGCAGGCTGGGGGGACCATATGGGATACCGAGATACAAATCACATCTGTTCTGGGTGGCTGCATGCAAGGCAAATGTCTTACTGCCGTGCTATCTCTCCAGCTCCCATTCTGTGTCTCTTAACTGGTGCATTTTGTCCATTGACATTGAAACAGATGATTGGTATGTGATTTAGGGCCATCTTTTTTGTAAGGGTTTGGTATGTTAGCCTGCCTTGCCTTAAAATAGACCTTTCAGTAAGGTTGGTTTTGTGTCTATTAAGTTCCTTACCTATTGCCTATCTGAAACTGTATATATTTTTTCAAACTTAAATGTAAGTCTGGTTGTGTGAAATATTCTTGGCAAAGCACTCATTTTATTGAGTTTTGTCACTATATCCCACCACAGCCTTCTGATCTTAATAATTGCTCTTGACAAATCTGTTGTAAACCTTAAGCATGCTCCTTTGTACATAATTTCACTTTTTGACATTGCTGCCTTCATTATTCCATCTCTATCTGTGGGAGTCATCATTATGACTAAGATGTGTCTTAGGGTGTCTTTCTTTTGATCTATTTAAGGTGGTACTCTTGGTATGTATGTTTGGTTTCATGCACTCCTTAGCTCTGTGAGTTTTTCTGCAATGATGTCATTGTATATTGATTTTTTTATGGAAATTTTCTTCCTGAAACTCTGTTTATTTATTTATTTTTTGTTTGTTTTTGGGTCATACCCGGCAGCACTTAGGGGTTACTCCTGGCTCTATGCTCAGAAATCGCTCCTAGCAGGCTCAGGGGACCATATGGGATGCCGGGATTCGAACCAGCAACCTTCTGCATGCAAGGCAAATGCATTACCTCCATGTTATCTCTCTGGCCCCCTTCCTGAACCTCTGGCACTTCAATGATTCTTTTTTTTTTTTTTTTTTTTTTGGTTTTTGGGCCACACCCGGTAACGCTCAGGGGTTACTCCTGGCTATGCGCTCAGAAGTCGCTCCTGGCTTGGGGGACCATATGGGACGCCGGGGGATCGAACCGCGGTCCGTCTCCTAGGCTAGCGCAGGTAAGGCAGGCACCTTACCTCCAGCGCCACCGCCCGGCCCCTGTTTCTTATGTTGTCTCTATTGAGTCTATCACAGACCTCTATTTTTATCTGTTCACATTCTTTGAGGATCTTTCCAATTGTCTGATAATTTATTTTAAGACTCTTTTCCAGCCTCTTTTGTTGTATGGAGTAATTATGCATCTATTTTTCAGCTCACTGATTCTGTCTTCATTAGCTGTTACTCTGTTAGTGAGACTTCCAGTGAGGTTTTCAATTTGGCTACCACATTTTTCAGCCCTGATATTTCAGGTTGGAATTTTCTTGTTTCTACTTTCATGTAGTCTTGCTTCTTATTTGTGGTTTGTTCAGTTGAATATCTTTAAATCAATTTAATTTTTTTAAAGTCTTTCTCAGAAAATCTATGTAGGTGGCTAGTACTTGGATCTTCTGATCCATAATCTTCATGATCTAAGCATGGTGTTTTTCTGCAGTGTTTTCCCATAGTATCCTTTACAGTGTGTTTTTTTTCTACATATTATGCTTTGATTAGTAGATAGATGCCTCTGTGGAGCAAAGAGGAGCAGTTGAGCTTCTCTGCTTTTGTCTTTTTTTTTTTTGTTTTTTTTTTTTTTTTGGTTTTTGGGCCACACCCGATAAGGCTCAGGGGTTACTCTTGGCTATGCGCTCAGAAGTTGTTCCTGGCTTGGGGGACCTTATGGGACACCGGGGGATCGAACCGCGGTCCGTCCAAGGCTAGTGCAGGCAAGGCAGGCACCTTACCTTTAGCGCCACCGCCCGGCCCCGCTTTTGTCTTTTTTTTTTTTTTTTTTTTTGGTTTTTGGGCCACACCCTGTGACGCTCAGGGGTTACTCCTGGCTATGCGCTCAGAAGTTGCTCCTGGCTTCTTGGGGGACCATATGGGATGCCGGGGGATCGAACCACGGTCCGTCCTAGGCTAGCGCAGGCAAGGCAGGCACCTTACCTCCAGCGCCACTGCCCGGCCCCCACACTTTTGTCTTTTTTAAGTCTGTTGTTACAGTTCAAAAGTTGCTCTTTGGTGACAATAAATATCAGCTTATGATTTAGTAGTCATATTACAGAAATTGATTTTTAATTGCTATGTAGAAGATTATTTCTATCTTTGAAAATGTCAGCCTTGTTTTAATTTTTATCAATTTGTGAATAAAACAAAACCTTGATCAGAACAAAAAAAAATAGATTCTTTTTACTCACATTCTTCTCCACAGAAGCATTATATACTTATTATACTTTTGAGATTTCAATGTTGTTTATCCCCAATATAAAAAGGAAGCTACCATGCACTGCCATTAATGTATTAATGTAGGGACCTGGTATCATTTAGAAACATTAGCTAACGTCATCAAGCTTTTATTCATTTTTAGTATGATTAACATAGATGAATAATCTACAGTTTGAAGCCTAAAGATATCATAAAGGGTGAAAAGTTTCCTTGTATATGGATGATGGTGCTTTAATCCCCATATCTGCTTACTATTTTTCAGGAATTGTCGAGAATGATTCCTGAGCAGAGTCAGAAGTAAACCCTGAGCTCTGCTGAGTCTGACTCAACCTACACCTTTGACCTAAGGAAAAACTCAAATCCTCAGCTCTAAGCTTGAAAATGTAGCATAAGAACTGGTTATTGTCTCCTTCTTTTTGTTACTGATGCGTCTGTTCTTTTTATTTTGGAATCATACCTGGTGGTGCTCAGGGATTACTCCTGGAAAGACTCAGGCACCAGTGATTATTCTGTTTCTGTCTGTTTCCCTCTGACTTATTTAACTCAGCATAATAATTTCATGTCTATACATGTACAGGAAAATTTTATGACTTCATTTTTTTCTGAGGGCTGCATAGTATTCCATTATGTATATGTACCACGGTTTCTTTAGCCACTCATCTGTTGTTGGGCATCTGGGTTGTTTCCAGATTCTGACTATTTAAATAGTGCTGCAATGAATATAGGTGTGCAGAGAATTTTTTTTTTGTATTGAGTTTTTGTGTTCCTAGGGTATTTACCTAAGAGTGGTATGGCTGGATCATATGGGAGATCAATTTCCAGTTTTCTGAGGAATCCTCATATTGTTTTTAAGCACCAGTGCTCTTGTGCAAGGCAAGAATCCTGCCTGGTGTCCTATCTTTCTGAGTCCCAGGTCTAATCATAGTTTCCTTACTTTATATAAGAAGTTTAGGATTTAAAAAATTGATATATTTTTATTTGGTTTTAAGAGGAAAAGAACAGTTTCATTATATGAGGGCTTATTCTCTAGATAGGTAGATCACTGGGTGACTTGGGCTTATTTCTCTTCCCTTTTTATCACTGATTTGTTAATTTGTATACCAACCAGGCATTATTCAGAACCATAGGGCTTTTTATTTATTCTCAGGACAGAAAAAAATTTATCCAAAAAGATGTGTGCACACAACTATTTATTACAGCACTCAATACAATAGCCAAGACTTGGAATTAAGCCAGATGTTCACCAACACATGAATGGATCATAAAGATATGGTATATATATATACAATGCAATACTACATAACTGTGAGGAATGGTGCAATCATGAAATTTGAAGCTACATAGATGGAACTGAAATATATTATGTTCAATGAAGTAAACAAGAAGTACAAAATAATACAGATTATTACTTACAAGTAATATTTAGAATAACTGTCTGAAGAAATGCAATGATCTTCATGAGAGTTGCCTCAAACACCCTTGGCTCCAGAGTGTAGGGAGGAGAAGGAAAGAAACTAAGTGGAAGATGAGAAACACAAATATGAAAGGATGGGAACCAGGGGCCAAGTGGTTTCAGGTGCATCAGTAGTGTTAGAAAAGGACAGAACTAAATATCCAAGCCCAAAGCACCAGCAATGGAATCAACAGTGCCAAATCTTAACAATCTTAAACAAACTTAAAATGGGCCTGTTATAATGGCAGACTGGGGGTTGGAAGGGTGATATAGGATGCACTTGGGAACATTGATAGAAGTAGAAAACTGGTGGTGGGATTTGCCCTTATTCATTGTATGTCTGAAACCCAACTATGAAGGACTTTGTAAATCACACTGATTTCAAGAAAATTAAAATAAAAACAAAATATATAGAAATATAAATTAAGTGCAAAAGAATGAGTTAATTTGGAATACATTTCTGAAGCAGATATGCTTCTAATGGGTGTGGTATTGGAATCATGTTTATGATATGAAAAAATACCTTATTACTAGTATTATAAATCATAGAATTTCAATGAAAAATTAAAATAGAATTAAAATTAAATTAATCCTTACATCATATTCCACATCTTCATTTATGAGCCTTAAGAATCAAGAGTCTCGGGGGCCGAAGAGATAGCATGGAGGTAAGGCGTTTGTCTTTCATGCAGAAGGTCATCAGTTCGAATCCAGCTTCCCATATGGTCCCCCGTGCCTGCCAGGAGCAATTTCTCAGCATGGAGCCAGGAGTTTCCCCTGAGCATTGCTGGGTGTGACCCAAAAACCACACACACACACACACACACACACACACACACACACACACACACACACACACACAAAGAATTAAAAGTCTCAGAATGTAAATATTTATAAATGAGTCAAATAAATACATTATTTTAATTAAGTAATTTATTTTTTTAGCCACACCCATTTGATGCTCAGGGGTTACTCCTGGTTATGCTATCAGAAATACCCCCTGGCTTAGGGGGGACCATATGGGACGCTGGGGGATTGACTGCGGTCCATCCTAGGCTAGCACTTGCAAGGCAGATGCCTTATCTCTAGTGCCACCTCTCCAGCCCCTAATTATTTTTATTTTTAAAATTAAACAAAATGGGGCTTTAATAGACATATTTTAGGTATTATTTAATTATTTAGTAACTATTAGGCATTTCCTATATTCCTTCCAAAGACTTGTCACTTTCCAATAAAATTTGTTTTTTTGTTTTTTTTTGGGGGGGGGCACACCCGTTTGATGCTCAGGGGTTACTCCTGGCTAAGTGCTCAGAAATCGCCCCTGGCTTAAGGGAACCATATGGGACACTGGGGAATAGAACCGCGGTCCTTCCTTGGCTAGCGCTTGCAAGGAAGACACCTTCCTCTAGCGCCACCTCGCCGGCCCCTAAAATCTGTTTTTAATACATTTGATAAATACTTTTTTAAACACTAGAATTACAGAGATATATGGAAATCCTAATTTTGTGAGGTTAAGAAACTTGAGTGGGGGGAAAAGATAAAAATCAGCAAAAAATTTCCCAGTGAAACGAGTTGGATTTCAGAAGACCAAAACATGTCAGAAATGAAAAACATTCAGTTTAAGGGACTTAAATGTCAAGTATCTTTTACTCAGCCTTGATTTGTGAATACTGCTGGCCTATTGAAAATATTCTTTGTGTTTTTATCATCATGAATTGAAATGATGTTTTTTTATTAGTTCTCACCATAAACAAATTAGAGTGTAAAGACATGGGATTAATATAAACACATACAATCTAACAGTTTAAGTTAAACGGCCAATCTGTTTGATGTTATGGTGTTGGAATCACACAACTTCTTGATTAAGGTTTTGGGTAATGCATGCCAAGGCATTTTCCTCATTATACTCTGAATAATTGATAGTTGACAATATGTGACATTTATTGAGCATCAGCAATATGCTTGCTAGTTTACAGTGCACCAAATTATCAAGGAGCCCTGCCCAACTGGCTCACTACCAAAACTTAGTCTGTCATTTGCTAAGTCTTCTATATTTTGCCAAGCTGAAGCAAAGACAGCAGTTCCAGAAATTCATCGCAGAAGTAAAGGGTCCATATTTTCTCTGCAGGTAACTCTGTGGGTATTAGTATTAGTTCTATAGGGAGGCAATCTGTTCCCCTCGTTGATAATCTAGCAGAGATCTGAAATAAAGGCTATTCTCTCATTTTATGATACCTTTTCCCCTGCTGTAAGCTGTAATTGAACTTTAACCAGTGCTACTCTGTACAGTATCAAAGTTTAAGTACATGGGTTTCTATCTAACACATATAAAAACAATAGTTGTTTTCTCACAGGGAACAGAGCTTTAAAGGATTTAAAATATTTACTGAAATGCTATTTTGTCGAAGAAAAAGATGGGAGAAAAATATAGGACAAGTAGATAAAAATAAAATACTGTGGATAGATAGAGGCTTTGGAGATAGCTAACACAGTTTGAGTTCTGTGTTGGAAGGAGAAAGGTTAAAGGTAGCAAAAAAATGCTTTTGGGTGGTTGTATTAGTTTGCTAGGACTGTCAGAGTAAATGTCACAGATTTGGTCACTTCAACTCTATAAATTTATTTCCAACTATTAAAGGCTTGAAGTTCAAGATGAAGTGTAGATCAATTTGGTTTCCTTTGTGATCTTCCTTTTCCAATTGCTTTTGTTTGCTTGCTTTTTTGTTTGTTTAGCTTGTCTTTCTCTTCTGTTTTGCTTATTATTCACATGGTTGTTCTTTCCTACACATATACAGACGTGTCACTCTGTAATAGACATACTTTAGTTATTATTTAGTTATTTAGTAACTATGTCATTTGTAAGCTCCAGTTATCACCTCTGATAAATAAACCAGTCACATCAAAGTAGATAATAATACAACAATAATATAATTTTTAAACTTAATTGCTGGTTTTTCCTATGCTCTGTAAGAAAATATTCTATTGAGGGCCTGGAGAGATAGCACAGCGGCGTTTGCCTTGCAAGCAGATACAGGACCAAAGGTGGTTGGTTCGAATCCCGGTGTCCCATATGGTCCCCCGTGCCTGCCAGGAGTAACCCCTGAGCACTGCCGGGTGTGACCCAAAAACTAAAAAAAAAAAAAAAAAAGAAAATATTTTATTATTTTATTTATTTAATTTTGTTTTTTGGGTCACACCCGGCGGCGTTCTGGGATTACTCCTGGCTCTGCATTCAGAAGTTACTCCTGGCAGGCTCGGGGGACCATATGGGATGCTGGGATTTTAACCTGGGTCAGTTCTGTATTGGCCGCTTGCAAGGCAAAAAGCCCTATTGCTGTGCTATTGCTCCAGCCCCTGAATATTATTTTAATGGGCCACTTTCAGATGCTTTAATATGTTCATAAGAGGCCATAAAATTTATCACTAATTTCCTACTTAAAGAGAAAAATTTTGAACATATTCTATTAGGACCATACTTGTACTTATTCCTATACTACATTATTTTATTTGTTTCAGGTCATAAAACAGGTATCAAATATAGCACTATTTTTTCTTTAAATTTATTTACTTTCTTTAAAGAGCAAATATCACATAGATGGACATAGTTGATCGTAAACATTTGTTTTCAGGAAAGTGGGATCTAAATAATTAAAAAATAAAAGCCAGGAAGTAAAAGAAGGAAGACAACAAAGAGTACAGCGACAAGAAAATTTGTGAAAATTATTGTATCTCCAATGAGTTCATTAAATCATTGTCAGAAGATATAGTAAGCTCTTTCTGCTAGTTGACCATTATGTTACTTCATTTGTTTCTAAACAGTAGGTGGATTCAGATACCCAAATACTAGCATAATTGGTGTTTTTGTCAGATTGGTGTCTTTGCAGAGAGTCATAGAGGAGTGTTAAGACAGGGCCACTGGCAAAGCAGCAATTGTGGATGATGAGTGCAGCAGGCTTGGATTTGGGAGGGTGAAGACTTGGTCCAATCTCTCCTTTTGAGATTGCCAGTTTTTAGCTGTGTGTTTCAGCTGGTGTACTCATAAGTTTTTATGGGTTGGTATACATCTCTTTCAATAACAGAGTAAATATTTGGAGCTAGTGATGCCTTTTCTTATAAATTATATATTTTAAGTAAATCTGAGAACACTATCAAGGAAATAAACCTTCCAAAGTTCTTGAAATTATATCTCATGCCGAGAGAGTTAACTTTTTGTAATTCGGTGATTATAAACTTTGAAACATTTAACCTTTTCCTCTATTCTTGCTCTTTTATGTTAAAAGAAGATCGCATTATTTATTGCTACCAATAAGAGTTATGTAATTATTAGTTAACTGTTAAATTATATTATTAAGATTATTTCAATTTAACTATTTATTTACTTATTGATTCCCCAGAATCAATTATTTACTGGTCATTACAGATGAGAATTGAGATGGATTAGAAAGAGAATTTTGAACACTATACTAATGAAGAGATGGTCTTGAAAGAGAATATTTAAGAAAGAGATACTACAAACTTAGAACGAATAAGCAGGGTCTGGAGAGAAGTAGAGAAGCACTTGGCTTGCTTTAGCCAACCTGGGTTTAAGTCCTGACTTCACACGTAGTTGCTCAGGTACTGCCAATGGTGACTTCTGAACACAGAGTCAAGAGTAAACCTTGAACACAGTTGGATCTGACCACCTATAAAATGAAAGAAAACAATAACCAATATTAGCTTTCATCTACATTTCTTTTTTTTTTTTTTTTTTTTTTTTTTGGTTTTTGGGCCACACCCGGTAACGCTCAGGGGTTACTCCTGGCTATGCGCTCAGAAGTCGCTCCTGGCTTGGGGGACCATATGGGACGCCGGGGGATCGAACCGCGGTCCGTCTCCTAGGCTAGCGCAGGTAAGGCAGGCACCTTACCTCCAGCGCCACCGCCCGGCCCCTCATCTACATTTCTAATTAAATGAAGGTAATTCCTGATTGAGAACAGATATAAAGATGTGATTATAACAGGAATTTGGGTACTCGTGTATATCCGTAGAAGGTAAAAAAAAGGAAAGGTGATATATGACATCCTTTATGTGATATCTATCTATGTATATATATGATAACCTATATACTATCATATTAACATATGATATTACATATATAATTATTATAATCATTGATATCATTAATAATGTGTAATTATTCATATATTACATATATCATATTATATCATAATATTATCATATTATGCTCTGTTGAAGAAAGTTTTGACCTGAGTAAAAAAATAACACCAATGGAAAATAATAAATTCAGCCAAGTCTATTGAGCCCAGTTCCTTCAACTTACCATATAAGAGCATGCCACTTTTTGGGGGAAAGTGGGACATTTCAAGTGGAAAATTTTCAAGTGGGAAATTCATAATAATTTTTCAATGTCTCTGGTATTTATGCATTTTAATATGAAGAATTAGAAGAGAAAAGAAAATAACACATTTTAATAATAACAATAATCTAAATAGCACAATTCATTGGTGAGCAGCTGCTGAGTGCTGTGGATTTCTTAAATTAGTCCTGATAAAATTTGATGGCTTAAATGGCAATGGCATTCCAATCAATGTCCTATTTGATTGAAATTCATCAGAAGGCAGAGACTTTTTTTTTTCTAGGACTGGAGAAGACAAAAAGAAGAATTGAAGACAAATATATCATCCCCAAAAGAAAAGAGGGTTTGAAGCCTTCTCTATCTTGGATATTAACCTACATCTCAACCCAAGATATATACTCAACATTCTACCCTCTGGAGAAGCCTGCTTTTTTTTAAAAAAACATTTCTATTGCATATATCTCTAAGTAAATTTTTCTTAAAATATAAAGTATTCAATGCCTTTTTTTGGAAGGAAAGGTAACAATTCTTAAATAACTGGGCAGGGGTAGAACTTACTTTTCTGTTCTGGCATTAAACATTCCTCACTCCAGCCTGAGTTTATGGCTTGCCAAGAACTCAGGTGGTGAAGATCAATTTCTATATTGATCATATCATAGATAGTGGGCTTTGAATACAGTTTGAAAGCTGATTATTCAAGCTCATAGCAGACTTTTTTATCCTCAATAGCAACATGTAATTTTATTGTGATTACATAAGTTAATCAGACTGCAATACCACTGTAACCAGGACATTTACTATATCTCAAGTTCACAAATAAGCAGAGGGCCAATCATTAATAAATACAACATAGAGGTTTCAGAAATGAAATCCAGGTACAAATGTACTCATTTGGCTTTTTTTTTTTTAAATGTGGCAAGGAATCAGGGAGCTAGCTCTTGGGGCTGGAATGTGTGACTTGCATAAATGAGGCTCCGTGTTCAAAACCTATCACCTGCATAACCATGTCATAGCAGACATTTTTAGATCTAACCAAAAGCAGGGACTTCCTGGGGTGACGAAAGTGTATTGAGAAGAGAGGTAGATGGAAGATGAAACTTTTTTCTTAAATATCACTTACATCATATGCAATACTTGGCTAGATCACCAAGAGTCAGTTGATCTGGAACATATGTAGAGAGCTAACCACTTCCTTTAGTAAAAGCTAATTTTTATTCATGTATTATTAAGGGACTGTGATTCACAAAATTGCCTATGATTTTGGTGTTTTTTTAAGATAAGATCTAATCCTTAATTTTGGCTCTGCACTCAAAGATCACTCTTGGTGGCTTTTGGGGGACTATAGGTGGTGATGGGAATCTAACCATGATCAGACATGTGCAAGACAAATACCCTACCTGCTGTACTATAATTTTAGTCCCTGTTTATAATAGAGTTTTAGGTATATAATTTTCCAACACTAATCCCAGCACCAGTATGAATTTCCCTTGTTTAGAGGCTTTTTCCCTTTTTGGAAGATCATGTGCTCTCTTGAACATCTCTCTCTCTCTCTCTCTCTCTCTCTCTCTCTCTCTCTCTCTCTCTCTCTCTCTCTCTCTCTCCTCACATATTTTTATAAGCAAACTTTTCCAAATAAAATCATTAACTTCTTTTAAAAGACCAAAGCAAGAAAAAGTAAGAGAATTGCATTATAGGAAATGATGCAAAGGTAGAAAATCATCATGGTGGCAAGAATTTTGTTTCAAACATACAACACATTCCTTACTCTCAACCTCACTGTGCCATACCAAAATAGAATGAGTTAAGGCAAGCAGTGTGCAATTTAGAAACCAGAAAAAAAATTATGGACTATAAATATTAAGAAGCACATTTTATATAAAAATCTGTTGACATGTTTTGTTGACTCAAAGTTGACTAATATGATATGTTCTCATTCATAAAACTCAAGAAAATGTTCTATTATGAATCTAAGAGTAGGCCAGTCCTTCAGGACTAGGCCTGAGACACATTCAAAGGTAGGGAGAACAAATGTCTCTGAGACAGAAGAGCAAGGTACCATCAATGTTCCAATTTTGAAAACATAAAAGCAGTCATAAAACTAGCCCTTTTAACATGCTTATATTGTGATTCTCTTCTGCTATACCTTATTTATCCCTGTAGGATGTATGAAATGAAAGGCTTATGCATTGTTGAAGAAGGGTTAGGTCAGAAATATAGTGTGCTAGAATGCTGGGTTGATTGTGGAGAATCCCTGAAATCAATGGGTCATTTCTTTTTAATGTTGCTTATTTTCATTTGGGGGGGGGTCAAATTGTATTTGGTGAAACCAAAACACTCGTGCTCGCTTCGGCAGCACATATACTAAAATTGGAACGATACAGAGAAGATTAGCATGGCCCCTGCGCAAGGATGACATGCAAATTCGTGAAGCGTTCCATATTAAAAAAAAAATAAAGAAACCAAAACAATCCAAAGTCAACAATAAAAAGAAATAAAAATTAAATTCTTTATCCTTTGTAGATTTGAAAATAGATAAAATCTCTACCTGCCATACTTTTATTACAACATTATTTGATCTAACCTCAAATAACAGTAGGTGGTCATTTTGACATGCAAGGAATATGATAAAAGATTTTTTAGGTGATCACAACAACCCTGCTGTGTTCAGGGTATACTCCTGGCTCTGTGTGCAAGGATCATTTGTGTTAAGTTCAGTGAGTGCTGGAGATCAAATCCGGTAGACTGTATAAAAAAGCAAGCACCTTGTCTGCTGGCTGGCCTATCTCTCTGGCCCCAGGAGAGTAATGTGATAATAATAAAAAATAAATATATTGAGTAGTCAACATATTTTATTTTAGGAAAAGCCTTTTATTATAAAAATATGCTCATGTAAAGTAACTTTAATTTTTTTTTTTTTTGCCACAACATGCTGCTCAGGAACTACTCCTGGCTCTGCACTCAGAAATTGCTCCTGGTTCGGGGGGACTATATGAAATGCTGGGAATCGAAACCACATCTGTTCTGGGTCAGCTGCATTCCAGGCAAACACCTTACTGCTGTGCTCTCTCTCCCCAAATAACTTCAAATTTTAAAGTGTTTATATGAGTGCTTAAAATATACTGGGCATTTTCTCATTTTTTGACATTGTTGTATAAGAGAAAACAATAAATAAATTCATAAATAAATTCATAAAATAAAATTCATAAATAATAAAAAATAAATGATAACTCAGGAAGAAAGTTTCCTATGTTGAAAATTGTCTATTGGTGAACATACAGGATCATTTCCTTCCTTTTGTAGGTCTCCAATTTGACTTAAATAAAATCATTTAAAAGTCATATCTTCTTTCACAGAAGGATAAAATGTGCTTACCTCATTTTTTCGAATTTCCAGTGATTCATTGCACATCTCTGCCCAAGTGCTCTGTACAAAGGTCAAGGTACAATCTTTCTTACCTGTGTGAGGAGTTTTTCCACCTATGAACTTTTAAAATCTTTTTATTACAGAGTTCCCCAAAGATCAATGTTTCTTCTTACCTTACTTTGCATACTAATAATGCACTAAAACCGATTTCTTGGAATGTTTTATTTAAAGGGTTTCGCTAAAAGAAGAGGAAATAAATTTGAGAGGTATCTGGATGCATTATTCCCTCTTTATATTCAACGAATGTTGATCATACACTATATGTGATAACTTGTGCTGTTTAGTTCCTTTTTAATAGTTTACTTCTTTAGTCCCTCCTGCTCCCTCTTCCTCCCTTTGTCCCTCTCTCCCTTCCTTCCTACAAATATGATTGTAGTTGGGTTTCAGTCATGTAAAGAACTATACTACCAATAACTTTATTGGTAGTAACTTTCTCCCCCTCCTTCCCTCCCTACCTTCCTTCCTTCCTTCCCTCCCCCCTCCCTCCTCCTTCCTCCTTTCGTTCCTCCCTCCTTCCTTCCTTCCTCCCCCTTCCCTCCTTCCTTCCTTCCTTCCTTCCTTCCTTCCTCCCTCCCTCCTTCCCTCCTTCCTTCCTTCCTTCCTTCCTTCCTTTCCTTCCTTCCTTTCCTTCTTTCCTTCCTTTCCTTCCTTCCTTCCCTCCTTCCTTCCTTCCCTCCTTCCTTCCTTCCTTCCTTCCTTCCTTCCTTCCTTCCTTCCTTCCTTCCCTCCCTCCCTCCTTCCCTCCTTCCTTCCTTCCTTCCTTCCTTCCTTCCTTCCTTCCTTCCCTCCCTCCCTCCTTCCCTCTTTCCTTCCTTCCTTCTTCCTTCCTTCCTTCCTTCCTTCCTTCCTTCCTTCCTTCCCTCCCTCCTTCCTTCCCTCCTTCCTTCCTTCCCTCCTTCCTTCCTTTCTTCCCTCCCTCCCTCCCTCCCTCCTTCCTTCCCTCCTTCCTTCCTTCCTTCCTTCCCTCCCTCCCTCCCTCCTTCCCTCCCTCCCTCCTTCCCTCCCTCCCTCCCTCCTTCCTTCCTTCCTTCCATCCATCCTTCCTTCCTTCCTTCCTTCCTTCCATCCATCCTTCCTTCCTTCCTTCCTTCCTTCCTTCCTTCCTTCCTTCCTTCCTTCCTTCCTTCCTTCCTTCCTTCCTTCCTTCCTTCCTTCCTTCCTTCCTTCCTTTCCTTCCTCCCTCCCTCCCTCCCTCCCTTCCTTCCTATTGTTCTCACTTTTGGGTCACAGGTAGTGATGCTCAGGGGTTACTCTTAACTCTGCACTCAAGATTCACTCATGGCCTGGCTCAGGAAAATATTTGGGACACTAGAAATTGAACATAGTGTAAAATAAATGCCTTAACCAATGTACTATCTGTCTGGCACAATTAGGGATATGTTTAATCTTTCTCTCCCTTAACATCAAGATTCTCTGTGGCCAGAATACAATACAAAAATCCCTTCCTCACAACTATATTTATTGTAGCACTATTCACAATAGCCAGGCTCTGGAAACAACCAAGATGCCCTTCAACAGATGAATGGCTAAAGAAACTGTGGTACAAATACACAATGGAATATTATGCAGCCATCAGGAGAGATGAAGTCATGGAATTTTCCTATACATGGATGTACATGGAATCTATCATGCTGAGTGAAATAAGTCAGAGGGAGAGAGAGATGCAGAAATAGTCTCACTCACCTATGGGTTTTAAGAAAAATAAAAGTCATTTTTGCAACAATCCTGAGATTGGGGGTGGGGTGGGATGGAGGGAGATTTGGGACATTGGTGGTGGGAATGTTGCACTGGTGAAGGGGGTTATTATTTCTTTACATGACTGAAATCTAATCACAATCATATTTGTAATCAAGATGCTTAAATAAAGATATCATAGAAAAAAAGATTCTCTGTGGCCTATGCCCTTTTTCTACTTCCTATCAAAATCATCTAACTAGATTCCCTGCTTTTAGTTTTGCATTCAGATGCTTCCAGGGTGATTCTTACACAGCAAGTGAGTTTATTCGTGTCACACTACTACTCAAAGCCTGAATCTGATTTCTTACTCCTTATAGGATACATTCCATATTCTTCTGCAGAAAATGTGGAGCCCAACTTATTTGAATCCTTCCTTTTCCTTCCTGAGTAAATTTGTATGCCTATCTATTTTGCTCTACTTTATACTTCTTCTGTAAAGAGCTACATACAGAGCCTTTTTTAATTTAGAATTCTACTTAGAGAAAATTGCAGTTGTGCTCACCTAGCTAACATACGTACATCTTTAAAAGGCAATATACAGTGCTGTAATTTCTTTGACATTTTTTGCTTTTATTTTCTTATTTGAGCTTAAATTTGGCTAACAGGACCTATAATCATCTAATGTATTAACAGATGCTTTTAAAAGCACACACACCAGTGTGGTAGGAAATGGTATTGCCTCCCTTAATCTATATGTATCCAATATCTCCACACAAAGAAAAAAACTAGAAGCATTACATAGCCTTAGTAGTCAAGTTTATTAGTATGGAACAATAGTTTTGTTTTATTTTATTGTTTCATGTCAGGCATAAAATATAAGTATGTAGAAGCAATGGGCATCCCCAATATACTTTTAAGCAGAAACCATCCTAGTTCTGGGTAAGTGTAGAAGTGGAATAAATAGATCACTATCTTCTGTTCTGTGCTTCATGATCTAATGGCACATTTGTGGTTTGAATTTTCTATGCTTCTCAATAGTCTATAAATGCCCATTTCCCTGTATTATATATTTTTCTGATTGCTGTACCTGGAATGGATTCTGCTTCTTATGTTAAAATCCAGTTTAGTATGCTTGTCTTAAACTAGATTTCTCTCACAGTAACAAGATATTGCAGTATATTCCTAGGATGTATCATAGTTCTGGCTTTTGTGAAGTTAGGGACTTCTACACTGGATGAGCCAATTAGGGCTCTAAGAATATAACATTAAAAATAAAGTCCTCCTACTCTTTCCCTACACATCTTTAATACTTTCCTGCTTTATCTAGCCAAACTATCTCCACTTATGCTTCAGCTAATGATTAGTTTTTGTATTTATATCTATTTTTCTCTTATGAATAATGTCTCCTCTATGAAATAACTTCCTTCTCTGCAACTCATATTCACTGCTGTTGGCAATAAAAAACACATGGCAATCCAAAATAAAAAAAAAATCTTCTGCCGGGTTGCCCAAAGATGGAAAGAAAACATGTCACTAATATTCTGATAGGTTTTATTGCATTTTCTTTATATTGGTTAGGAATTTTTAATATAGATAATATAGATGATAAAATTATAATGAATCAAAACAGTAAAAATTTATTTTAGCCTTTTTTTCATAACAAAAAAATAAAAAAATAAAAAATAAAAATAATCTGAAGATTAGTGACTATTAGTATTAACAATTCAAAAATATTTAGGACAATTTCATGTGATTCTCCTGTTTGTTTTTTATAAATGCATATGGCACTCCAACATCTAGGTATTCTGTTTATATTTAAGACAAAAATAAAAAAATAATGGAGTAGAGTCAGCACTGTTTGTCTCTCTTTATAAGGAAAGCAAAGATTTTTCTAAAAATAATTATATAATTCTTTGTATATTATATTTATAAAAATTGAGTCAGGTTGGGGCTGGAGCGGTGGTCAAGCTGTAGGGCGTTAGCCTTGCACACGCTAACCTAGGACGGACCATGGTTTGATCCCTGGTGTTCCATATGGTTCCCCAAGCTAGGAGTGATTTCTGAGTGCATAGCCAAGTGTAATCCCTGAGTGTCTTCAGGTGTTGCAAAACAAACAAACAAACAAAAACAAACAAAATCCAAAAACTGAGTCAGGTGGACTTAACATGCTATAAAAGTATGTAGAAAAACAAATTTCCATCTCTGAGAGCAGTAAAAAGAGAATTGATAAAATGACTCAATGGTGAGGTGATCCCAAGGATCTGCCATACATTCTAATATACATCTGCCATTCTAATATGCCATCTAAAGAATAAAAATATATTCTTTTATTTTTTCCTTTTTATTTTTTAAAATATTTTATTGACATTATTGTGATTTACAAAGTCCTTTATAGTTGGGTTTCAGACATATAATATTTCAGAGCCAAATCCACCGCCAGTGTCCACCTTCCTTCACTAATATTCCCACAGAGCATCCTATGTTAGGTATACCTTATTTTACCCAAAACAAAGATCCTCCCTGGTATCTTTGCATATTTATTTACAACCCCAAAACAGAGACTGTCTTGTAAACCTGGGTGGGTTTACTGCCTCATCCAGGGTGATCGCTGTACTCAATAAAAACAGTAGTTCTGGCAGGCAGCAGGAGCTCCATACTAGGAAGAAGACTGCCAGACTACAGGTGTTTCACATTCAGCCTGGTTTGGATTATTTTATCTGTGACCTTACTCAGACTCATTTAACTAGGCTTGGAAATAAGGCGTGTGGGGTGATACTACAACCACTCTTTTGCCTCCAGCATTCCAGCATCACAGGCACATTTTAAGTTTTGATAGTTAGGAGCCAAAGTGGTGGTGTGGAACAGTAAGGCCTTGCAAGTGCTAGCCTAGGATGGATCTTGGTTCGATAACCCCAGAGTCCCATATGGTCCCCCGAAACAGGAACAATTTCTGAGCACATAGTCAGGAGTAACCCCTGAGTGTCACCGAGTGTGGCCCAAAAACCAAAAAAAATATTTTGATAAAGTTTGGGTCTCATGATTTCATTGTTGTTGACTTTGGCTTGGATATTTAGTTCTGTCCTTTTTAATACCATCAACGCAACTGAGCCCTCTTGCCCCCTGGGCTCTATTTTTTTTATATTTGTGTTTTTCCTCTTCCACTTAGTTTTTTTCATTCTCCTTACTATAGTTTGGGGCCAAGGGTGTTCAAGACAAATATGATTTAGGCCATTGCATTTCTACATGCAGTTATTCTAAATACCACATATAAGTGATATAATTTTGTATTTTCTTTCTTCTTCTGGCTTACTTCATCTAACATAATATCTTTCAGTTCCATCCATGTTGCTGTAAATTGTATGATTGCATTATACCTTATATCTATGTAGCATTCCACTGTGTATATGTATAACATTTGTATGATCCACTCAACTCATTTGTTTTAGGGCATCAATAACAGGTTGATTCCAAGTCTTGGCTATTGTACTGAGAACTGCAATGAATAGTAGTGTGCATACATTTTTTGGATCAATGTTTTTCTGTCCTGGGGATAGATAACCAAAAGCAGGATTGCTGGGTTGTAAGGCAGCTCAATTTTGACCTTACTGAGAATGCTCCATACTGTTTTCCATAGGGGTTGGACTAGTCAGCATTCCTATCAGCAATGGACAAGAGTTCCTTTCTCACCACAATCCAGCCAACACAAATTGTTCCCAATATTATTGATATGTGTCATCCTCACTGGTGTAAGATGATACCTAATTATTGTCTTGATTTGAACATCCCTAATAATAAGTGATCTACCATATATATATTTAAGACCATCATTCCTTTTCACTTTGTTTCTTTCTTTTTTTTTTTTTTTTGCCACTCCCTCAGTTGTACTCCTGGCTCTGTTCTCAGGGACTCTTCCTGGTGGGGTTCGGGAACCGTAAGTGTACAAGGGATCTAACTGGGTTCTGCCATTTGCCAGGTAAGTACCTTACCCTCTGTACTATCTCTCTGGCCACCCTCGTTATTTTTGAAAAAAATTATACATTTTATTTTCCACAGTCTTCAATGATGCTTCATACATGAAATATAATAACTACCTATT